>NW_025999438.1:0-224557 GCF_019419815.1 Pyrus x bretschneideri
AGCCTTCATGCACACGCTCACGTGCGTGTAAAAGATATTTTTTAATTTACGGCGTGCTACGCGCGACTTACACATTTTAAATATGTTTATATGTGTGAATTGCTTCAATAATTTTTTTTTATGACAAAAAGAAAGTCAAATATTTTGACTAAATGAATAATATTAGATCATGCTAGAAGAAACCCCTCATAAACCAATCAAAGCAGTTGAATTCACATAATAAAATCAGTCTTTCAATTTTCAGCTACATTATATGGAATTGGGTTTTTAGCCAAAATGGTCCCTGTGATTTTCATAAAATATAACTTTGGTCCCTGAGATTTAAAATCAATAGAAGTGATCCCTGAGATAGTCTACCATCCATTATTTTGGTCCTTCCATTAAAAAAACTCCATTAAGTGGTACCTGAGCTTTTTAATGGAAGGACCAAAATGATGGATGGTGGACAATCTCAGGAACCAAAGTTATATGTTATGCAAATCTCAGGGACCAAAATTATGTGTTATGCAAATCTCAGGGACCAAAGTTATGTGTTATACCCACAACTTAACGGATTTTTTTAACGGAAGGACCAAAATAATGGATGGTGGACAATCTCAGGGACCACTTCTATTGATTTTAAATCTCAGGGACCAAAGTTATGTGTTATGCAAATCTCAGGGACCACTTCTATTGAATTTACATTAAAAATAGAGAAAATAATATTTAATAAACAACTGATTAAATCACATTATTGCTAACCCACCCCTCCTCTTAGTGTAGATAACATCGTTTGTTCAACAAAAAAAAAAAAAGCGATCATTTGATAACTAATTTAATTATATTATTATGCGCATGCGAAAGACTTTCTTTATCCTTTTAAGTGATTGAAAATAGAGAAAATAATATTTAATAAACAATTGATTGAATCACATTATTATGCACATGCAAAAGGGCATTTTCTATCACCGGTGGTACGCATTTCTTAAGATGTTTTCAACATGTTTAAAATAGAGAAAATAATAGTTAATAACAACTGATTGAATCACATTAACACTAGTGCATTGTGAGGCTAAGCCCACCCCTTCACTCTTAGTGTAGAGTTTGTGCCAAAAAAAATAAAATTCATTTGACAACTAATTGAATCACATTATTATGCGCGTGCGAAATACCATTTTTATAACTAGCACTATGACACACCTCAACCCAGAATATCCACTTGGGCTTCAAATCGAGTTGTGCTGGCCGACACCTGGAGGGTGACGAAGCCATAAAGTATAGTGTCGTGGAAAAAGGATGTGAATTAATTTAAACCCAGAAATGCCTAATCAAAATAGTGCGCGGGTGAGTGGGATTGAACCCATTTCACACATGGTTATACCACTGAAGGTAACCATCTTCTGAGGTTTGCCAGAATCCTCGTTTACACATAAGCACAACTACAAAACCTAGAGGGGTGAAAAATAAAGTTGAGTGGGTTAGCAAAACATCGTTTGTAAGAAAACCTTTATTTTCAAACATAGTAACCCCTCGTTGTAAAACAAGTATAGTTTCCTTAAAACATACTACGTAAATAAGTAAACAATAGTACTACAAACAATAGTACTACAACAATATAACCAGGAATATGCCAAGTCATGATATATCAAAGGCCACAGTAATATAATCATGTGATAATCAAGTATAACTAAGTGTTCATCCATCTAAGCTAACACACAAGTTCATATAGATAATTTCTAACACGAACAGGATTGGGTGTAATCAATACGATTTAGTACTACGATTATGTGAAGGCTGGTGTAGAAGCATGGTCACATACGAGTCGCAATTGCGTAATGCAAACTATACGACAGGACTGGCACCTAACTTGGATCCAAGGCGAGCGAACGGTGCGGATGTGAACATACACGTGAAGGACTGGCCCTGGCCCTGGGGCGAGTACTAACACTGGGTGTAGCAAGATGAGCATGTACAAGTATGTATGAATGCCACGATAGTAATATCCTAACCATATAGCAGCATTTATCACAATTAATATCACAATAACGATACTTGGCAATATAAGCGCAAAAGTGAAGTAAGTACGCATTTATGGAAACTATAATTATGTATAGGTATAAAAACAAACTGCCCACTCACAAGTACGTCGTCAGATTGTAGCCCTCGAGCCTTGCCTGACCTCTTAAGTCGTCAGGATATGTTTCCCCTATATGTGAAATAACTATATTCAAATTAATTAAAACACATATATGGAAACTTGAATAAAACCCCTATAGTTTGTTCAAACCTAGGATTTAAATACATGAAAATCGATTTACTCGATGTCACAAACCTACAAAAAAATTTTAGAATAATTTTTGGACATTGAATGCTCCTTCACGCCGCGGCCACACGCAGCACGTGCGGTTTGTGTGAGTAACGGCATTAGGAATATTCTGTTAAAACCTTAACAGAAGTTAACGGCGTTACCTGACACCGTTAGAATATTCCGTCGTCTTCTTAGGCCGTCGCCGTATGAACTCGTAAGAAACTGGAAAATTTCGCCGGTTTTTGGGAACATTTTCAAACCTTCATATCTTCTTCATTTCTCAACCATTTTTCACAAAATTTATATGAAGAGTAAAATTGCGTTATACCTTTTTGGAGTCCAAAAATGGACAGAGGTGGCCTAAAAATGCCTTGAAAGGTACGGCTAAAACTGGGACTTCTTGAAACCTTGTATTTCGAGTTTGATTGAGGGATAGATTTTTGGGTGAAATCTGATTGGTTAAGTGAAACTGATGGTGATGACATTTGATATGTGGTGATGAGGGTTTCAAGGAAAGTGATTGGTTGTGGTTTGAAGCGGGGGACACGGATCCACCAATTAAGGAAGGGGTGGATTTTGTACAATTTTAAATGTACAAAATATGTCCTCCTAACAGTGTTTTGACATTGTAAATTTGTACGCGAGTGTACAAAAATACCCATAGTTAATGTACTTTAACGGAGCGTAACTTTTTCATTACAGATCCGATTCCAGTCTAACAAGAGCTTATGCATTCATAGCGACGAGTACTAATTACATACGAACCTAGGAAAAGAAACAATAGTCGAAAATAATGTCCATGTCAGATTCCACTTTTTCCCCAAAAAATGGCAAAATCGTCAAAACACACTAATGAAAAAGAAATTCCAGTGAAAAGTAGGGACAAGTCGTCACAATCTACCCCTCTTAAGAAAATTTCGTCCCCAAAATTTAAAATCATTTGTTACACAAAACTCAAAGATAGGAAGAACAAAATATGTGTACGTGATGAAGAAATAAGTCAGAGTGGTTTTACAAAAGGGGAAAATACCGCTCCGTCGCGATCGGAGTGCATTAATTCCTTTTTCTTGCCTCCAACTCATACTTTCCTTCTTCTTGAGTACAATGCTATAATATAATAGTTTTCGCAAAAACAAAACGTTGAAAATATTTCTAAGTACTAACGTCCCGTCGAAAATACATATATAACAACATAAGGTTAAAGTAGTTGTACTGATTTAAAATTGAACATAGGATTTTTCTACTGTGTTCCCGTGTGTCGCGTACTCCGAAAGTAAGTACATAATATCCTTGGGTCGAGCCCAAGTAATAAATAGGTAAAATACAACAAACACATAAGTAAGTACTAACGTAAAAGGACCTACCCATTTACTTGCTTAACGAATCCAATGAATAAGTCCTTGATATTACGGTCTGCAGCTCGCGATATCGACAACTTAACGTTGTCATGATAAGCAAGTAACAAATTCTCGAGGGTGCAATATTACCATCATGCCCCCCATTGGGAAATACACAAACAATGTCTAGTCAAGTCTCTACCATGGTCACACACTACCCCCTTAGGTAACAACAACAATAAGATAACATTTCTATAATGTGAACTCTCACAATTGAGCACTTGTTCAAAGAACTCCTCTGTCAAACAAGTGCTAAACACATAATCTCCATACTACATCTCAACAGTGACACAACCAAGATTAAAAATTGTAACCGTAGTTACAAGTAGTTCTAACAGAATTAAGTGTCTAATACAAACATGTTACCACTAAAGAGCAGATAAACACAACATGCCACAAAGGTCCTGTTAAATCGTTCAGACTGGCCATTAGTCTGAGGGATAAGTGTAGTCGGTGACAAAACTTACTACATGTGGCCTTCAAGAAGACTTCCCCAAAATTTAGTAGTAAAATTTGCATCACGAGGAGATACAATAGTCTCACACCCGCCATGTAGTCGAGCCAACGTAGTTTGCAACGCCTTAGCAAGCAAATTCATAATGAAGTTCGCTTGAACTACGTCGAGAAGGCTAGAAGAATACTCGAGAATTTGAGGATCAAAGCTAGTCCATCAAATCTAGAGTATGAGATACTGGATTGAATGCATAACATCAAACTACAACAGTAGTTTTCGAGATATTCAATCACCACGGTAAGATTCCTTCAACTAAGTATTTCCTAGGTGATTGAGAAATTAATGGTCATGACTGCACTTCTAATGTCAACAGTTCTTCTAGACAGTGCACCCGCTTTAAGGCAATACGAAGTGTATTAAGGTAGACACGTACTAAAGGTTAACTGGAATGCCCTCCGGTACAGAGGTGTAACCATGGAATTATAGTCAGAGTAGGTATTGATCGAAATGTCAAAAGACCCAATAGGTTTCAAGACTGGGCACTTTTACCATAAGGTGTAAGATGTTGTCCATTTGGATCAGTAGAAAGTGAATTGACTTGTCAAGTCAATCGATAGTCACTAAACATCACCAAAATCTCCACATGTATAGGAAACTCATACTAGGAGCGTATGGCGATATTTTCCTATCTCAACTTAGATACAAGAAGTGATTATAACCACTCTAACGATTCTTGATCACTTGTAAGTATTGTCAAATTGTACTCGTGAATTCCGAATAGGATGGGATAATACAAGCTAAAGATGTTCAAGGGTAGATGCGTTTTTTGTTGCTGTAGCAGTAAATACGTTTGCACGACCAGGGTAATACATGATAGTGCAATCGTAGACGTTGGTTTAGTTCTTCCATCGTCGTTGTTGAAAATTTAGATCTTTCCCAGTGAAAATGTACTAGAGAAATTGTAGGGTTAGTGAAGTTTCGAACACGTTTCTCCACAGAGAAGTGTCATCCAGCTTCGAATAAAGATGATGACTGTTGACTCTAGGTCATGAATAAGATGGTTTGTTTCAAACGGTTTTAACCGTTGGGAAACATAAGCGTTACCCTGTCCTGTTGCATCTACACAACCATAACATCCAAAGAAAACGTCATCGTGGATTTCGAAATTCTCGATGTTATTGAAAAATGTAAGAATCATGCTTGGGAAAAGACAACACTTAAGCTGTCAGAAATTTTATTCTTATCCCACATCCCAAACTAAATTAACTTTCCTCGGTCAATAAGCGAGGAAGAACACTATACTCGAAAAAATCGTTAACAAATTGTCGATAAAATCGACAAGACCAAGGATATCTCGAATTTCACAACACTTTGCGAGAATTTCAACCTTCTTCCAGTAAAACCTTTTTGGAAAAAGAAAAGATTATCGTTTACGGAGATCACGTCTCCCAAGAAAATTGTCAATTTAAACAAAGGTAATATTTGAGGAATTTGGTGTAAAGCTGACTATTTATATTTAGAGAATTTGGTCTCACTGTTGAGGTAGATGAGAAAGTCGTCGATAAGACCACTATGAATTCGTCACGCTATGGAAGAAAACTCGAGTTACAAAGGTTGGTTGGCTTGACCATCAACTCAAAATAGGGTTTAAACTGATTTTAATCGTCACTCGATTAAGTTGCTACAATCTAGGTACGATCCTAAAGTTCAGCCTTTTGCCTTTGCGAATAGGTTTGAAGTTCCCTAGATAAAGTGTTTTGCCTTTCGCCTTTCGCCTTCAGAAACGCTCAATATGAAGCAAGGAAAATTGGTGTAATACTAGGAAGTGGGTCGATGATGTACTTCACTTTACAATTTGGTGATATCCCAGGTAAAATTTTGAGAAATGAAACCAAAGGTATACGTCCTTGAAATGTACAATACTACTAACCAACTCTACAACACGAACTAAAAGGTCTTCACAGTTTTCTCGACACTCAAATCACTCTAACAGTGAGATATTATCTCATGTTTCGATTCTAATATGTACCTATGGAAGTGATTGAGAGTTGGCTAGTCGAAGAAGTTTTGATTACCTAAATGGGTAATATGGTTAACATAACTGTGAGTTTATTGTCCTTCTAAAATGCTTATTCCTAAGTTTTCGAGATTTAGTTTCTTCTGTTCAAGTAGTCACTGCTAATCAGTCTATCAATCGCGCTGCTAATTAACACATTTATAATATTTTGATATTGTTCGTTACAATGAAACTGTGAATCGACATTCTGGCATAAAGGTACCACTCCCAGATACTAGCACTTGTGTCCGGTATCAGAAACCATACCACCGAATACTGGTCAACGGTCTCTAGATATCAGATAGCATTGTCAATTAGTAGTGCCACCATAGGCTGATTACAGGTTAAAGCCCGTTCGAGTAGAAAGCTTAGGGTGATTGGAAAAGAACTGGTTAAGTGAAGTAGTTCATTGATTCTAGGAAGATTTGATTACTGCTTTTGGGATTTCTGCTACTTCCAGTAAATGACAATTCATAACCGTAAGCTTATACTCACCCAAATGATGAGTACAACGACAAAAGGAAAATCTGGGAATTAGCATTGGTTGGAAAGTCCTAAGGCTAGAAAAGAACTTGCTAAAGACCTACTTTGAAAATGACTTTATCGGGAGTCAATCTTCTTCCTGAAGATCTAGCATGAACACCAATACGTTTGAAGATATTAGTGCTAATAGGAACCAAAAGTGATTGTCCTTCAGATGATTTTCCGTCAAATGCTACCACTTTAGCACCAAGTTGTCACTTCAAACATTTCTAGAATCTTGACGAAGTAACATTCGCATGGATTCTAAGAGAGGGTAAACTAATAGGTGCTACCAAAGAAACAAAACCATTTTTTGTTTCCTAACTTAAAGGGTTGGTAAAAATGGTGCGAAAAAGTGATAAGATTGATCGGTAAATCCTTGGTGTAACTCAACTCTTGATGCATTAGCCTGGCTGCGGGGCTAGCAACTCATTCCCCAAAACAGAAATTCCTTGGTAGGAAGATTCATCGTTTAAAGTCTAGGGGCGATTTCCAAAACGATATTCTAAAATGACGATAAGTCGTCCAAAGTACCCAAAACTTAGGGAAAGTTAACACGTTTTTCATGCTCAACGAGGTGGCAAGATTTCTTGAATTAGGTTCAAGAACTAAGAATGCTTACATCACGCGTGTGATGAATGCAATACTGCCCAAACTTATGCTCTGATACTAAATTGACACACTCCGATCCGAAATGTCTACTTGGACTTCGAATCGAGTTGTGCTGGCCGACACCTGGAGGGTGACGAAGCCATAAAGTGTAGTGTAGTGGGAAAATGATGTGAATTAATTTAAACCTAAAAGTGCCTAATAAAAAGAGTGCGTGTGTGAGCGGGATTGAACCCATTTTACACGTGATGTCAGAGTATAAGACATAATAGTAAATAGGACGAGGGTTATACCACTGAAGGTAACCATCTCCTGAGGTTGCCAGAATCCTTGTTTACATGTAAGCACATCTACTAAACCTGGAGGGGTGAAAAACAAAGTTGAGTGGGTCAGCAAAACAACATTTGTAAGAAAACGTTTATTTTCAAACATAGTAACCTCTCACTGTAAAACAAGTATAGTTTCCTTAAAAGCATACAACGTAAGTAAGTAAACAATAGTACTACAACAATACAATCAGGAATATGCCATGTCATGATATATCAAATCCCATAGTAATATAATCATGTGATAATCAAGTATAACTAAGTGGTCATCCATCTAAGCTGACACACGAGTTCGTACAGATAATTTCTGACACGAATATGACTGGATGTAATTAATACGCTCTAGTACTACGATCGTGTGAAGGCTGGTGCAGAAGCACGGTCATATATGAGTCACAATTGCCTAATACAAACTATACGACAGCACTGACACTTAACTTAGATACAAGGCGAGCGAACGGTGCGGATGTGAACATACACGTGAAGGACTGGCCTTGGCCCTGGGGTGAGTACTAACACTAGGTGTACCAAGATGAGCATGTACAAGTATGTATGAATGTCATGACAGTAATATCCCCGCCATATAACAACATTTATCACAATTAATATCACAATAACGATACTTGGCAATATAAGAGTAAAAGTGAAGTATGTATGCATTTATGGAAACCATAATTATGTATAGGTATAAAAACAAACTGCCCACTCACAAGTACGTTGTCATATCATAGCCCCCGAGCCTCGCCTGACCCCTTAAGTCCTCGAGATATGTTTCCCCTATTTGTGAAATAACTATATTCAAATTAATTAAAACACATACGGAAACTTGAATAAAACCCCCCATAGTTTGTTCAATCCTAGAGTTTAAATACATGAAAATCGATCTACTCGACGTCACGGACCTACACAAATTTTTAGAATAGTTTTTGGACACTGGACATGCCTTCACGCGCTGGCAACGCACAACACGTGCGGTTTGTGTGACTAACGGCATTAGGAATATTCCATTAAAACCTTAACAGAAGTTAACAACATTACTTGACGCTGTTAAAATATTCTGTCAGAGACAACGGTATATTCCATCGCCTACTCTGGTCGTCCTCACTGGTTGTTGCCGTCCGCCGTTTGAACTCACCGAAAACTGGAAAATTTTGCCGATTTTTGGGAAAATTTTCAAACCTTCATATCTTCTTCATTTTTCAACCATTTTTCACAAAATTTATATGGAAATGAAGCTTATGAGGGGTAGAATCACATTATACCTTTTTGGAGTCCAAAAAGTGGACGGAGGTGGCCTGAAAATACCTCGAAAGGTACAACTAAAACTGGAACTTCTTGGAACCTTGTATTTTGAGTTTGTTTCTTCACCAACCCTTAACCAAAGACCTCGGGAGTTGTAAGAAAGCTTCCCCGACCTTCCAAAACTCCTCGACTCGGCCTGAAAACGTTGAACTCAAACTTGCTGAGTTTGGACGTTCCGAGTTTAACGTCCAGAACTCGGTCAACGTGTGATCCAATGGTTTGGTTGTGTTCATGGAGTCGAGATGAACACAATGGTGTGGTTCTTGGGTTACATTGGTGAGGTTTGGTGTGAGTTTATGAGAGTTGCAGAATGAGAGTGAAAGAGAGAATCTTCAGAGAAGGAGAGAAGAAAGAGAGTGAAAGATGAGTTCTGATTGGGGGACAAATTTTTGGGTGAAATCTGATTGGTTGAGTGAAAGTGATGGTGATGACTTTTGATTGGTGGTGAAGAGGGTTTCAAAGAAAGAGATTGGTTGTGGTTTGAAACGGGGAACACAAATCCACCAATTAGGGAAGGGGTGGATTTTGTACAATTTTCAATGTACAAAATCTGTCCTCCTAACAGTTTTCGGACACTGTAAATTTGTACGCGCGTGTACAAAAATACCCGTAGTTAATGTACTTTAACGGAGCGTAACTTTTTCGTTACAGATCCAATTCGATTGTAACACGCGCTCACGCGTTCGTAGGGACGAGTACTAATTACATATGAAACTTGGAAAAGAAACAACAGTCGAAAACAACGTCCACTTCAGATTCCACTTTTTCCCAGAAAAAGGGCAAAATCATCAAAACACACTAATGAAAAAGAAATTCCAGTGAAAAGTAGAGACGGGTCGTCATACACTAAGCGTCTCTTAAGATGTTTTGAACGTGTTTAAAAATAGACAAAATGATATTTAATAAACAACTAATTGAATCACATTGTTGCTAGCCTATTATGAGGAACTAATTATATAAAAAAATTTGTACAAAAATAAATTAAATATTAAAAAAACACTGTTTATATGATGAAAATACTATTGCATTATTCGGTGCATTATTTTCAGTTGCTTTTAAGCTTTTTTGTTTACAGAATATTTTTGTCCAAATTTTTTTGATAAAGTCTGTGATCCCATAAGAAGGTGTTGGCTTTATATATAAAGACGTAGAAATGTGTACACATGTGATTGAATAGACAGTTGAATAACATTATATGATAAGACCGTTTCCACAAAAAATTAATCATTGAGTCAACTATTTCATCCCATTAAAAAAATAGCCAAACAGTTGAACTACAGGGAATCGGATCGCAGGTGATTGAGATGATAAAGTGGCATGTAAAAAATTAACAATTTTAAAAATAAGATTTGGTTTTCCATCAACCCTAATAAAGGTACTTAGTTTTCTAACAAGGATTAGTTAAATCGGGTAGCTTTTTTTTGTTGTAACCTTATCACTTCTCCAAAGTCTTTACCGGCAAGAAAAGTGGCATTGCCACTAACAACAAAAGCTTCTAATTGAATCAATAACTGATTCCAACATTATTGTGGTATGGATTGAACATGAGGACCAATTTTTCCAACAGGACTCCTCATTATTTTTAAGATTCTAAAGGCAGACTATCAACATTACATTTGAAAAAGGATGAATTTTGCATTTGCTTACAAGTAACTCGGCTACTTTTTATATTGCTAATTGATTTTATGGTAGAGTTTCAACTTTCTTCATTGTATCAAAGCAGGTTGTCCCGCATGTAAAGCTTAACGGCTACATGTGCTCCAAGTCACCCGATTTGTGTTGTCTATAAACTAGGCTTGAAAATTTACCACACGTGAGGGCGCGCATTAAGAGTATCAATCCCACACTAAAAAAAGGAGGAAGATTACATATGCCTATAAATAATTAAGCTACGCATCTCTCACAATCTCTTCAAACACAACACATACACACACACACTATCTACAACAACAAAAAAAAAAAAAAAAAAAAAAATACACACAGAGGATTGGATAATGTAACCTAAAAAGAAAATGGAGCCCATAGATCTAGCTCGTTTGAAGTTAAAACCGCACCTCATAAAGCTCCATCATTGATCAAATTTGTCTGCCAAGTGGTTACACATAATCCATATATTTGAATAGTGTATGATTTAATAGACAATGCAAAAGCAACAATTCATTGTTATTATATTATTGATATTGCGTTTATGATTGTTGTTTAGTGTGTTTATATTGATGTCTAGGTAATGGAATTGGAAAGGCAGAAATATGAAACTCCTTAGAGGTGGGTAGAATTTTATTTTCTTATAGATATAATTTCCTAATTAAAGTGGTGTGGTCTTTTCTTCATGGTGTCTTTAGTTTTTCGGTTTGCAAAGTTTAGCTCTCGTGACTAGAGTTTATGGTTACTGATGAGTTTGTAATTTGTAGTCAGTTTTTTTTTTTGGCACGTGTAGCCTCTTGGATTGTTTTAAGGATTATGCTTGACGTGCCTTATATATATATTAACGATCCAATCGTTCATCTTTTATGTGAAATTCCGCTCCCACATTTCAATATTCAGTTTTCGTTTTGTATTTTCGTGAATTTGTTTTAATTTCGTTAAGTTTGGATCTTTGGTTAGTTTGTTAAAGCTTGATTTTTTGTAGTTAGCCAATAACATTCCATAGACCCTTTGAGGTCACCTTACAATTTTTTGATAGAGTTTGATTTCATAAGAGTGTAGGCGAAAACCATTCGCGAAACGGAGTTATAATGAATGAGATATAAGTAAGCAAAGGAAATGACAAAATTGTGATTTGTATATAGCAGCCCAACCCATTCAGAACCAGAATTTCTAATTTTGAAAAGTCGACCTGTTAACTCAGTTCCCTGCAAATTTGACTTGGTTCATTGGGCAAATTTTCGACATCGTTTCCAGCAATTTTCGACGGCGCTGATCTCGACCACCACTTGGGTTCTACTCCTCTCCCCACCCCAAGCAAAACCCAACTAAACTCCTCAACTGTTGTACGTGGCAGATCGATGTTATGAAGATCTGGAGATTTCACCGTCGGCAATCTGGTAGGTATCAACCGCTCCATGGAGACAAGTTGTAGAGAAAAAGTAAAGGAATACAGATAAAAAGAGAAATTGTTCATTCATAACCTTCAGGGAAATACAAATGGGTTATTTATACCCTATTTCAGCTACTACAGACAAAAGGTTAGGTAACCCAAAGTACTGAGTCACCAGATTCTAATATTCCACTACAAGGCAAAGGAAATAACTTAAGGAAATGAGCTAAAGCATATCAAGGTCCTAACAGGGCACAACCCTTAGAACAAGCCTGTCCTCAGGCGACAAAATCAGGGAAACGGCTCAAGATGGAGTTTGCATCTTCCTAAGTGGCGTCATGTTCTGGTAGACCGGTCTATTTAATTAACCAACGAGTGACAGCGTTGTTAGCATGTTTGAAATGCCAAGAAGAGTCACTCTTGGCCACTAACAAGGTAAGGGACGAGAAAAGACTCAGGTTGGGGCAGATGACGTCGTCGGCGAGCATCTCATCAACTTAGCGCTCCAGTTTTGCTTTCTGTGCATGCCCGTAACGATGCGGTCGTACATTAATCGAGCCCGTGCCTGAAAGTAAGGGAATCCGGTGGTCAACATCATGTTGTGGGGGCAAGGAAGTTGGTGGTTGGAAAAGAGCATGATATTGGACCAGGAGGAATGGAATACTGGCCGCTGGTGGTGCAGGAGGTGGAAAGGGCGAGATGATGTTAGAGATGTGCGTGACAACGTTGAGGGAAGTGCAGGGGGAAGCATATGCACCCAACGAAGTAAGAGAACCCAGGGTGGGCGTGGGGAATGACCCCATCAGTCGATAGTTGGTCCCGTGTACGAAAATTCCAAGATCTTGAGGAGGAAATTCCAACCAATGAAGCCCAGCGTCTTTAGCCATTCAACCTCTAAAACCATGTCACAACCTGGGACGGCTAAGAGATGAAAGTCACTGCTGAAGGTGTATCCTTGAAGGGACACAGAAACTTTGTGAGCGATGCCTTTGTACAGAAACATCTGCCAGTGGCCACCATGACAGCTGTTGTTCGAGAAAGATCTACTTGCAACCCCAAACGAGCTGCCACTTGTGGGTTGAGGAAATTTTGATCAACCCCAGAATCAATAAAAACCTGAATGGGGGGTTTGAAGGATCAAGCCTTCCAATAGCATAGCGCGGCCACGAGTACGCTTAGTGGCTGAGATAGCATGGAGAGCGATGGGATGTTCAAGTTGTTCAACCACGGTTGGGGGTGCGTCGATGGGGTCATCAGGTTCTGGAAGCGGAGCTAGTCCGTCATCCTCCGTCAACAGCAAAAAGATATGAGACTGGCGGCATTAGTGTCCCTGGTTGATACTGGTCATCACAGTTGAAACTGAGACATTGTTCCCTCTGGGCGCACATTTCAGCTTGGGTAAACTGAAGCATCGGCTTGGCTGGTAGGGAGGGTGGGTAGTGTGGGAGGGAGTCGAGGGTTAACAGGCATGGTAGAAGGTTGGGTGGGAGAGGAAGAATGAGGTTTAGGGGAGTAAGGAACAGCAGGGGAAAACCCGAAGCGCACTGACGGGCGATGCCTCTATTTATGCTCATAGATATGAGCGAGTTCAATGGCTCGCTACGTCGTCTTGGAGTTCATCCTTGAGACCGCCTAAGAATGCCCCTAAGAGTTTAGCGTTTGTTCAATCTGAAGTGCGACATGAGAGATGGATGAAGTGGCCCATGTACGCCTCAACCATGGATATCTGTGTGATATTAGACCTATGTAGTCCAAAAACTCGTCTGCCATAGCAATCCAACCATATGGATCATCCCCAAAGAAGCTAGGAAGTTCAATTTTCAAGTGCCTAGGGCTTGATGGTGTAGGAGACGGGGGTGGGTAGGTGTGGGTCCTGTACGACTCGGGGGTTAAGGGTGGCAGAAAGGGTCCGGTTGAAGGTGGTGGGAGATATCTGGAGGTGGGCGGATGACTCAGGGATTGGGTTATTATGGGAATGGGTGGGGTGAAGGGAAGGGAAGAGGGACCAGCGATCAGATGAGAGCTGGTGGGTTGGGTGGTGGAGAGCAGGTAGGAATGTGATAAACCCTATGTGGGAGAAGGTTGGGGAGTGGGAGCGGTGGGGAAGGGGGTGGAGCCGAGGGAAATGAGGTTAGAGCTAATGGGTATTTGGGAAGAGGGTGGGGGTAGGTTCTTGAGAGAGCGGATTTCGTCGAGGATGGTTTGTTGAACTTGGTCATGGCGGAGCTGGTGGATGAATAGATCTGCAATTGACTGTTAGAGGTCGACGATATGATGTTGGAGGTCGTCATAGCGAACGTTCACCATGGATAGGAAGTCCTGGAATTCCTGGAGTTGTTGTTGTTGAAATTCCCGGTCCAGCTCTGCCTCCGTGATCTCAGCCACCGTAACCGACGCCAAATGATAGGTATCAGCCGCTCCAAGGAGACAAGTTGCAGAGAAAAAGTAAAGGAATACAGATAAAAAGAGAAATTGTTCATTCATAACCGTCAGGGAAATATAGATGGGTTCTATATACCCCATTTCAGCTACTACAGACAAAATGTTAGGTAACCCCAAGTGCTGAGTCACCATATTCTAATATTCCACTACAAGGAAATGATCTAAAACATATCAAGGTCCTAACACCATCTCGCTGTTTCCATTGGATTTTTTGTCGACCACCATTATCACTCGACAGATCTTGGTCCCATGAACAAAACCCTAATTTTGGATTAGGCGTTACTGTAACAATGACGGCGTGATGACGCCGTGAGATTTCCTACCACTTGGACACTTTTCCGGCAAATTTCGCCATCCTCCGACAAAGGTTTGGACTGGCTTCTGAGGCTTTAGTCAACGTTCCGTGATTGCATTTTTGTTGGACTTAAGTACCAGCTTTCATGTGACAGGTATCGCTAAGTACAGGGAATTTCAAGTGTAATTGTGTCTAGGTTGAGCATCTGGAGTCACTAGGCTTCGTGCCTCTATTTATCTTTCGCTTCAGTACTTCATATAATAGCCTGCAGTGGAGTCACTAGTAATAAGTGGTGGATTGTTCTAAGGGTTATGATCTCTCTCTTTAACTAAATGCTTTACTAGTTCAAACTCTCTCATCTCTCCTTAGTGTAGAATATCGTTTGTAATAAAAACTATGTGCTAACAATTATTTATGTTGTTTTCCTTTTATAACTTTTGAAACGTTGGTTTTTAAACAAAAGTACATTTTATTAATAATTAAATCAGTTTAATCGTAAAGAACATTCTTAATCCATACCAAACTAGAACCATTAAGTAATGCGAGTTCTCTTTTGCTAAAGCCTAATAAAACTCACTTACACTACTTTTGAGTCATAGGTTATGGTCGTTGTCCAGCAAAATCTCTAATTAGGTATAATTCCGTAACGTTCATCCATGATTTGCACACCTATGCTGTGAATTGTTAGGGTTTCCTTTTCCTTTGCTTCGTGGCACAAGGTTTTTCTAGTTCTACCTTAAAGAGAATTTTCCAATAAAAATGTCCTAAGTTTTTAAAAAATAATAATTGTAATAGATAGAGTACAACTTGATGGGTTGGAAGGTCTATCTAACTCTAATCAATATTTTGCCATAAGCGATAACTTCTTTACAAACTTTTTTATTAATTTCAAATTTAAAGTGGTTGACACACTACGGCCTGGATATTCAAATAGACATCAAAATCGAGCCTTGTTGGCCGACAGCTAGAAGATGACGAAGCCATAATATGCAAATAATGTGTAAAAAGTACGAGTAAATTAAAACCAAAGTCTAGAATAAAATTAATCTGAGAGTGAGAGTGCGCAGTACGGGAAGAACCCTTATTACAAAAGTATGCAGTGTCAGAGCATAGACAACAGTGCAGTAAAGGTAAGAATATTCCCATCCTGGGTAGGATGGATATTGTACAACTAACAAGAAATAAATTTCCTACATTATTAGAAATGGATGTGAGAATGTGTCGTTCACCATTGAATCCAGCTCCTTAGTCTTTGAGGTGCAGAAAACAGAAAATATGAGTAGGCAAAACTAAGAATTTTATACAAACTTGTTTTTTTTTTCACAACATAATAAACCTCACTCTAAAACCCGTTAGTTGAAAACCAACGCAAATAGTATAAAAGTAGTTATGCTTAGGATACGGTAAATTTCAAATATCTTAACAATGCAACACAATATGCTCATCAAAATGCAGACACACAAGTCCATGTAGAAAGTAGCTACATGACAAGCTGGGTTTAATAGTCTACGTTCGAATACTACATATAAATGAAGTTAGTGCTAAGCGCGTCAAGTACGAGCCCTAGATGCAAAAACAACTAGTACAAGATGACACCTACAATGGATCCAATGTGAGCTAACCGTCAGTTGTGAACATACACGTGATGTTGTTCTTAACCCGGATGAGCACTATAAACACCGGTGTAAGTATACATGATGAGCACATAAAATATATATGATCATGCCAACATAATTTCATAAATCTTAGCACCATCAATAATACTTGTATTTTTCAGTAAAAAGCATGGCATGATGTAAATATACTTCGTCGAAGCAGTCATGGAAACTATAAATAAGATACGCTTGAAAATAAATCCTACTCAATGATATGTTGTTAGGTCATAGCTAGCTTGCCTTGCCTGGCTTGGGATAAGTCTCTCTTATACAGGAAACCACTATACTAATCAACTACTCAAAGCTTGCAAATACTAAGGAAAATACTCAAATTTCCCTTTGTTTGCTCAAAACAAAGGGTGAAAGTACTTGAAACAGGATCACACGCTATCATGTGTCCGGCGGCCAAGCACCACTGCATGCGCTGTCATCGACAGTGAAATTGCAGCTGTAGTGCGAGAAGGGATCGTGTGCCTATATGTCTCAAGGAAGTCTCGGAAGAGCTCATGAGAGCTAATCTTAACATAAGCGGCCTTAACGTAGCCTACCTTGCTAGAAAACCTGCCTTGGCTATACAAGGGTAAAGGGTATTCATCACCTTTACCGCTAAACAGAGGAATCTTGAAGAATTCCTCAAGGGAGACAAAAAGAAAAAGAACAAGAAAAAATGTGTATATATAAAGGAGATGCTAGGCTACAGCTAGCACCCTACGACCAAATTAGCAAGTGGATGCAAGTGACATTCCTCTCAAGGCCAGGCCACCAGAAGCCCAGCCCCTTTCCTCTCTCCATTAACAGGTCCCCGACCCTCTCCTATGTGACAACCCGTCCCTAATTTCACGATTTTATTACTTTTAAAAGAGTGAATTGACGAAAATGTCCCCAAAGGCAAGATCGTTGACTTTCGCTGACTGTTATTTCATGATGTGTTTAGGCTATTATTTTATCATATTCTCGAAGTACTCGACGATATGAATGCATAGGCGCAAACTGAACTGAAATTGGAGTTACGATGAAGATTTTACAAACTATGGGGCGTGATGGTCGTTTTGGTAAATTCACGTTAAGGGAGATATTTTTCTATATTTTCATTGGTGACTTTGACTTGTGTGCCATGTAGGGCCCACACCCCATACTTCTTTATCTATTTCGTGTCTCCCACTTTCCAGGCCCTTCAGTCATTTGTCACTCTCTTTCTTTACTCAACCAACCCTTTGTTGCTACCTCACCCCTTCACTCAAACTGTCTCATCTCTCATAGCTCTCTCCCTCTCTCTCTAACTCAGGAGCCTCTCTCATTCTCAGAAAACAGAAACCCCATACCTCGCCTCTCTAGCGAGCTCCATCACCTCCATCACCTTCATCGCCCCACACCACCATCACCACTTCATTCATTTTCTCAAACCCATGCCAAAATCCTTGAATCTTGACAGTGACAGACCACTGTACATGTTTTCTTCTCCCGACGAACTCTGGCGAGTTCTCGTCATCTCTGGTGAAAGGTAAGGCCTGAAACATTCCTATTAATTTGTAGATTGTGCCTAGGACTACGATTGAGAGGTATTTGATGTGTTTTGAACGCAAAAACCACATCGGGAAGTTTTACCAGATTTTCTGGCGAACCCAAGAGACTTGCAGGTATTTTCCGGCTTACTCTGGCCATGGCTGGGAGTTGTAGTGGTATACTTTGATTCCTCGTCCTTTAAGCTTCAATTTGGTAAATTAGGTTGCTAGTGTTGGTTGAATTGTGGAGTCAATCAGAGCCAATGAACTTCCAGCTTTCCCTTTCGCAGAAACCAACGGTCGGAGAAGAAGAAAAAAAAAAAAGGAAAGCCCAAGCCAAACCTAGATCCAAGCCTGGATTCGAATTGGATCCAAACCAGCCGACCTGACTGATTTCTAAATTGGGTTAGGAATATTCCTTACGTTGACTTTTTTGAAATTTTCTCGGAAACCCTCCTAGGCTAATTTTGACGCCCTAAGTCCGTTTTTGACAGCATTTAATGAGATTCCGAAGTTTTAATGTAGTCGACCTGCTCGGCGTCTGGGTTGACATTTTAAGGTTGACCATTGACTCTTTTGTTGACTTTTTTTGAAAATTGCTCGGGACCCTACTTAGAGTATTTAGACCCGCTGATTCCGAATCCGTCGTCTGTTTCTCCAAATTCAAATGTTTTAATTGAGTTTTACTAATGATTTCCAATATTATGCTTAGGTGAAATTACTATTGAAGACTCCAGCTATCCTAGTTCGAACGGCTGCGACCTCGCAAGTAACTGTGAGTGGGTCTTTTCTTTTATATAGTATGTGTGTGTGTGTGTCTATATATATATATATATATATATATATAATTATTAGTTTCCATTTATACATTTCATAAGGAGTTTCTGCAATGCGCCTAGATTAGCGTAACTTTTATAAGATTTAGCACATTGATAGACATTATGAAGTTATGCTACATCCTACGGGATGCACATGTATGCATATTATTATTGATGCCATAACTCTATTTACGGCTACGAATGATATTATGTTAACTAGAATTATCGAATCACTGTGGCATGACTATATTTATGTTATTTGCTCATTGTTTGCTGTATTGGTGTTAGTACTCACCCAGGCTAGGGCCAGTCTTTTACGTGTATGTGCACCTCACACTATACGCTCACTTTGGATCCATTGTAGGTGTCAGTCCTGTCCTAGATTGCTATAGGCAATTAGGACTTGTATGTGTTGTGCACATCGTCAATCTTCACGTGACTGCAATACTATAGTGTATATCATTGTTACACCCAGTCTTGTTCATGTTAGAATACTGCATGAACTCGTGTGTCAGCATGTGTCACTGAGCACTCGATATGACATGTTTGCTTATGTGAGATTATGTGATTACGGATGTCATGTGCTTACTTACGAAACATTGTGATAGTCTAGGCTACGGTAAGTTCTTTCATACTATATGTAGTATGTATATTTTGGAAACTATACTTGTTTTACGGCGAGGGGTTATCATGTCTTCGAAAAGGTTTTATAAAACTTTATTTTTAGGCCCACTCACCCTTGTTTTTTTGCCCCTCTAGGTTTAGTAGCTGAGTTTTTGTGTCCACGAGGATTCTTGGCAAACCTCGGCATAGGTGGTTACCTTCGATGGTATAATTCTTATCCTACTTTACTGTACTTTACTTATACTCTGACATCACAAGTGAAATGGGTTCATTTCCGCTCACTAGCACACTCTTATATTTAAACACTTTAAGGTTTAAATTTATTCATATTTTCCACCTCACTACACTTTATGGCTTCGTCACCTTCCTGGTGTCAGCCTAGCATAGCTAGATTTGGAGTCCAGGTGGACATTCCGAGTCAGGGTGTGTCACCTATGTCTCTCAACCCAACAAAAACAAGAGGCATGCGCCTCCCTTTACCCTACGTCAATGAGCCAGGCCTTTAGGCCTAGCTTCCTTCCTCCAGTAGTGCGTCCTGAGCTGATCATCTAGTAACTAGCAAGTTGAGCCCAGGCCCATCCCACTCCAGTCCACAAAGCCCCAATGACCCTCATTAACAGTAAAAGCCACACCAATTCAGACCTCGACCCTAGTCGAGCCTTCTTGTCAAGCCCCGTGGCTCCAAAAAAACAAAAACAAAGGAGGAAGAAGAAACATTTAGTTTTTTTCTTACCTTGGTACATCATGGAGAAAAAGAACAACGACGATCAACTCTTTCCAAGAACGAGCAAAGAAGAAGACTAAGGGATGGAGCACAATTTCCTCTAGTTGTCTCTCTTTCTTGTTGGAATAAAAATTATGCTCCAAATTTATTTGACTCTCTACTTAAGGTAGACTTAAACAAGTTTTGGTGACAATTGATTTCTCTTTCCTAAAAAACTTTACTTTCAAGTCAAAGTGCAGAATTTAGAACAAATCAGGAAACAACTCTCTGCTTGCCTACTCATCTTGGGATTTTCTACATCTCCTGCCCTTTTCTGCCTGTAGCCCAGTAGGTGTGGGGGGGGGGAGTGGGGTATTTATGGAGCCAAAAATAATTTCAAAATCCTAGAGACGACACGTGAACTTTTTTTTTGACGAAGACAAGAATGCCCTCATTAAATAGGCAGGGCCCACAAATATTCCTACGCGCAATCCAAAATCCATGAAGGCTTAAGCAATAGATTACAACATCACCAAGCTCCCCTGCTCGTGGCAAGGGAGAAAAGTAAAAGGCATTAAAGATGGGATTAATTGCAAAATCCTATCTTTAACACTCTCCTAAATTGAAGATCAACTCAAATAAGGAATCCTCATCACATTAAATCAAGGATACTTCCCTGATCATCCTAAAATATTATCTAATAATTAATAGCTTGGGATTATTCTTTCTTCATTCATCCTACGGATGACTTGAAGCCGCCATGTGTAGGGTAAATCCTACATCTAGGTCCGCCACCTCCCTGTAAATACCTCATCTCACCAACTTCTGTAGCTTTGGCTACGCACTTAAGCCCTAAACTCTTTCTTTTTAAAGAAACTAACTTAGACATCAATGATCTATTGGTCACACCCCCACCCCCCTCCCGAAAAAAAAAAAAAAAAAAAAAAAAAAAACCTCATAGGCGTCTGTGGCTCTGGCCTTGATCAAAGGTGTTTATTTGTTTTATAGGTACAATTTCGTCAAGGCTGAAGATTGTTGAATCTTGCTACCACAATACTACTCTAGGATCAAATTTTGGTTTACCAATAACTCTCCCTTTAGTAGTAGACTTAGATGAGACCCCAACATTGAAACGAAGGTCATCTAAAGGTTTATCAACCACATCCTTTAAATGCGTCTAGGCCTTCCCACCTTCTTTTTCCCATTTACTTGAACAATTTGTGAATCCTTTGTTTTAACATTCTCCCTAGGATCAACCTGTTTTGAAATATTGCTTTATTCACCAATATTTTTAGCCTTGAAATTCACCTGCACATCAACATTCTCCTCTGAACTTTTCTCTACATCAGTTCTTTCCAAAATCTCAAAACGAGAACCAGATGCATCCGGCGTCACCTTAGTGGTCTCAGTACTAATACTTGTGTTCTTTTAGAAATAAGTGAGGGTATAATGGGGAGGAAAAATCCATTTTGATTCCCCCAACAACTCGAAATTCAATTCCCACTTAAATGTAGAGAATTCAACTCCTCCAAATTTTGAAGTTGGGTTCCAAAATTCAAGTGGATTCTGCCAACTTTTTTATTCCCAATATTTGGTAAATACTAAATCCTATAATCGAAATTTAATTCCGCATTTTGATTCCGATTACCCTTACGTAAACATGCCATAAGCAATCCGTACACCTTATGGAGAAGAACACATTCATTAGAACTTCCTAATACTCTCAATTTTAGTAATTATATGTTCAAATTGTTTGAGTTTGGCTCTAACTTCCTTTTCTTCCTGTCATGATGTCCACACAAATGACTTACGAACGTATTACATATCATGTGGTTTACAAAGAAGTGATTTTTTTAGGTGAATTCCATGATTGATGGGGAAGATGTAAAACAACCAACAGTATGATTCATAAGGTGCCACACAGCCTTGTGGTCCGCAAGTAAAAGAGAGGCACATTACTTTTGGTGGGTCAATTTGGGCACGGAAGCAACTGAAAGCCAAACTAAAAGAAGAAAAGGTAATGTCCTAATTAAAAGAAGTTATTTGAAGAAAAAGAAATGAAATAAAGCAAGAGAAAGTTAGGTCTTACTTGGCACATTCTTAGTGAGTAAGAAATTGAGCTTAGAATCTAGATGACAAGGATATGGATTTGTATGTGTTTGCCACCTGGACTGTGGAAGTCAAGTACCAATAATTTATCTTAATATGTTTTTTTTTTTTTTTTTTTTTTGTTTTAAAGGACAACTGGTAACTAGTTACGGTTATCTACCATTTCCAAGCCAAGAGAGCCTATAGAGAATTTCATCCTGTCTGTAGCCATAGTCAAACATATTCATCAGCTCGGAACACCGAACTCAGGACCTCCCACAATTTTTTGTTTATTGGGAAGCTGTAGTCCGCGCCCTTACCACTGGGTCACTTGTTGTGATTATATATCTTAAAATGTTCATTTGAAGTCTAAATAAAAGATATATATGTTAATATGTTGATTCAAATATTTCAGACATATGATGTTGTTAGATTAATATCAAGTAAAATTTTATTTGAATGTACTTTCGTAGCATTGGACGCATCTAACAGATCATTTTTGCTTTTCTGTTGTTTCCTTTATTACTGAAACAGAAAGAAGGATACGACCATGGAACATCTTCTGTCATTGGGAAGAAGTACGCCAATACGCAGTTGGTATTTTTCAACTTCTATTTTGACAAACAATATAAGGAAAATGAAGAATTGAACTTATGAGATTTTAGTGTGTAGGTGAATAATTCTTCGCTAATATTATATTCCATGCTAATAGACAATATGGGGTGACTGATGCTGCATAAGTCACCCCACTGATGCTACATATGGATATTAGACAATATGGGGTGACTAATGCTGCCAGATTTTATGTTCCCTCTTTCCATGGGATTCTCTATTAAGTCTAATCCCTTAATTTCAGGAAGATTGACATCTAGATGACTTGTTGTTAGTTGTGTGCTAACTACTTGCTGCACTACCTTAATTTAAGGAGTGACAGCTTTAGGGTTTACCAGGTTAGTAAGATTTGCCAAGTTAGGGTTTCTTGTAACCTTTTACCTCATTATATATCCCCCCTTGTACATTCAATCAAAATATGAAAAATACATTGAAACTTAAAGCTAAAATTTCCACATGGTATCAGAGCGGGTTCTTTCGTAACCTGTCTCTGCCATTTTTGCTGCTGCATTATTCCTGACATTTTTGAGCCATGGCTGAAGAAGGTTTAGTAAATCGCAATGAAGAAACTCAGCATAGCCTCTCCCTAAATTTCTCAAACGTTGAGGTTAACACCAATCAACGTCTGTGTTCAAATCTCTTGAACGAGTTCAATTATCTTCCTTGGTCTCGAGCTGTTTCACCAGCTCTGGGAGGCAGAAGGAAATTAGGGTTTGTCAATGGAAGTGTGGTGGCTCTAGATAGCTCTTCGTCAACATATAGTGCATGGATTTGCAAGGATCAGCTTGTCATGTCCTTACTCCTCAACACCATGGAGAAACATGTTGCTGAGATTTTTAGCTATTACAATTCATCACTTGATCTTTGGAAAGCCTTGCAGGATATGTATGGAAATCAAAGCAATTATGCACAAGTTTTTCAACTTAAGAAGGACATTGCTAGTGCCCAACAAGAAGGAAAGGCATTTGTTCAACACCTTGGGAGTCTCAATGCCATGTGGAATGAGTTGGATGTTTATCTCCCTTATACCACATACCCTACCACTCTCTTGAAACGAGCTAAGGAAGATAGAATCTATCAGCTGTTAGGGAGTTTGAACTCCAAATACGAGGACCTAAGGAGTCACATATTGATGAGTCAAGAATTGCCCACCTTCCACAATGTCTGTGCAATTATTCAATGAGAAGAAGCAAGGAAGAAGGTGATGAATGCTGAACACAAATCAAGATTGACTGAGACTCGTGCATATGCCTCAAGCTATAAAAACTCAGAGGCAAAGGGATACAAAGGAAGAAATACACACCTAAAATGCAAATACTGTAATGGTGTTAGTCATGTGGAAGATAAATGTTGGGAACTTTATCCTGAACTCAAGCCTAATTTAGCAAAGATAGGAAGATGATACCAAGATCCTCACAACAATTTCACTCTTAACCCAAGGCTCAACTTGCTAATGCTCACTCTCCTACTGTCTCACAAAGATCCAGGGAATTCACTGCCAATCCATTGGCACTTAACAATGAATTTGCAGCTTATCTTCAAAGTAAGGGACATGGAGGAGTTCACAAGCTCAAGGCAAGGATGAGGGCAGTCATACAGCTATGTTGGGACAGTTTGCCGGCTTTCTTGCTGGAAATGAGAAAGTATCACTAGAGGAAGCACCAGGTATACTCAAAGCCTTCACTACTGCCTTATTGACTAGTACTGAAAATGATGTTGGGTAATAAATTCAGGCGCCACAGATCATATGACAAACAGAGTCACAAACTTGCATCATTTTAAACGTTTTTCGAGTCCTTTACATGTTTCAGTTGCAAATGGACAAAATGTCTTAGTTTTGGGCAAAGGGGAAGTAAACTTACTCTCACACAAAACACCTTCTACTGCCTTATATGTACCAACCTTTCCTTTCCAACTTCTGTCAATTGGAAAAATCACTAACACCCTAAATTGCCGTGCTATTTTCTCACCAGATAATGTAATTTTTCAAGATGTTCTCACCATGAAGATGATTGGTGAAGGGATTTTCATAAATGGACTTTACTACTTGTGCAAGAATGCCTGCTTTTCTCGGGCTCTTCGAGCTTAATCGAAGTCCATATATGAAAACCAACTTTGGCATAAGAGATTAGCTCATCCCTCAGAAGCTGTCTTGTAAAAACTATTTCCACATTTTTGTAAATCCCATCTTACTTGTGATACTTGTCAATTTTCTAAGTTTACTAGACTACCTTTTGGTAATTCAATGTCTAGGACAAGTAAACCTTTTGAAATGGTACACACTGATGTATAAGGACTAGCAACTGAATCAATAGAAGGTTTTAAGTATTTTGTTCTATTTGTTGATGACTTCTCTTGAATGATTTTTTTATACCTTATGAAATCAAAGAGTGAAGTCCCAAACATTTTCAAAGACTTTCATCTACATGTTCAAACTCCGTTTCAATCAAACATTAAAGTCTTAAGATCTGACGATGGCACTAAATTTCTATCCAACAACATGCTTCAATACATAAGTTCTCAAGGCATTATACATCAAACCAGTTGTGTAGGAACTCCCTAACAAAATGGAGTAGCCGAGAGAAAAAATAGGGATCTCTTAGAGAAGACTCGTGCCCTTACGCTTCACATGAATGTTCCAAAGAAATTTTGGTCATTTGCAATCCTCACTGCCACTTATCTCATCAATCAACTCCCAAGTTGAGTGTTAGAGTTCAAAACTCCCTATAAAGTACTCAAACGTAGAAAAATTGATTTGACACGCCTCAAAGTATTTGGATGTGTTTGCTTTGTTCACATTCAAGCCTTGAATCGTGACAAATTAGATGCCAGGGCTACCAAGTGTGTGTTTATGGGTTACTCTTTCACCCCAAAAGGGATATAAGTGCTTTAATCCAACCACTAAGAAGTGCATTGTGTCAAGAGATGTGAAGTTTGAAGAAGATTGTCCTTATTTCACTTCCAAATGAACTACTACAAGTCAGGGGGAGGAATTGTTTGAGTTATTTTCCATTCCCTCAGAACTTTAATCCTTTTTTGTTGGAAGAAAACTTAGTCTCTGTGATTTTTTATGGTGAAGAAGTGCAAACTGACTCAGTCACTGCTAGTCTGATTCCTGCTAGTGAAGAGAATGATGAGTCTCACTCTAATCACTCTCAACCTCTCACAGAGCCTCAAGTGATTAAAAGAAATCCTCCTTGAACAAGGAAACCTCCAACTAGGTTGCAAGATTATGTTACTTATGCCTCATGGCACCCTATCACTCAATTCATCAGTTTTCGTGAGTTCTATACATCTCATGCTACATTTCTCAATGAAATTGATAAACATTATAAACCTAGGAGTTTCCGAGAAGCATCACTCCTCCCACAATGGAATCAAGCCATGGCAGATGATCTTCATACACTAGAAGAAAATAACACCTGGAGTTTAGTTCAACTACCAGCAGGAAAAAAGGCTATTGGAAATCGTTGGATTTACAAGATCAAATTCAAGGTTGATGGTTCTATCGAGAGACACAAAGCTAGACTTATAACTCAAGGTTTCACCCAGACCTTTGGGGTAGATTACAAAGAAACATTTGCACCTGTGGCCAATTTGAATTATGTGAGGGTTTTACTTTCAGTTGTTGTAAATTATGGGTGGCCTCTCTATCAAATGGATGTGAAAAATGCTTTTCTTCACGGAAAGTTACAAGAAGAAGTGTATATGCAGCCTCCTCTAGGCTATAATGGTCTAGAAGGCAACATGGTGAGTAAATTGCACAAGGTAATATATTGATTGAAACAATCTCTAAGAGCTTGGTATCCCAAGCTCAGTTCAGTACTCGAAAAGGCTGGTTTTATGTGAAGTAATGCTAAGTCCTCATTATTTGAAAGAACTAGTACCAGTGGGAAATTAGTGGTTCTCATCTGCGGGGAGGATCTCATTATCACAGGAGACAATACTGTTTAAATTGAGGCACTGAAATGTTCACTACATCAAACATTTGCTATCAACGATCTGGGGCGGCTCAAGTATTTTTTGGGTATTGAAATGGCAACATCCTCAAAGGGGTTATTTCTACATCAATGCAAATATGTACTAGATCTTCTTCAAGAAGCAAACATGCTTGACTACAAACCTGCCATCACTCCCAACTCAATATAGATGGAGAAGCCATGCATGATGTGTGTTATTACCAACGGTTAGTAGGGAAGCTTATATATCTCACCATCACACGTCCAGATATCACATATGCAGTGAGCTTGGCAAGCCAATTTATGCACTCTCCCATTGTTGATCACCTTCACATTGTTAAAAGAATCTTGCGCTACCTTAAGGGGTCAATAGGGCAAGGAATCATCATGTGTAACAATAAGTCCACTACCATTAGTGGCTACAGATGCAGATTAGGCAGGGAATGCACTTGATAGAAAATCTACCACAGGCTATTGTACATTTGTGGGGGGCAATCTTGTTGCTTGGAAGAGTAAGAAGCAACAAGTAATTGCTCATTCTAGCGTAGAGGTTGAATATCGAGCCATGGCAACCACTACCTGTGAACTTATTTGGCTTAAAGGGCTTCTTTCAGACTTAGGGTTCCATATTCCGTCCTCTATGTCCTTATGTGCGATAATCAAGAAGCCATGCAGATCGCTGCCAACCCTGTGTTTCATGAAAAAACCAAACATATCGAAGTGGATTGCCATTTCATTAGAGCTCAAGTTCAAACTTAAGTCATACAGATCATCTTCACACAAAGACATGATCAACTGGCAAATCTCTTTACCAAGGCACTGGCATCAACTCCATTTCATCGTTTTTTGGGCAAGCTTGGCTCAATTAATCTCCTCAATCCAGCTTGAGGGTGAGTATTAGACAATATAGTGTGACTGATGCTGCATATGGATATTAGACGATATGGGGTGACTGATGCTGCAAGATTTTATGCTCCCTCTTTTCATGGGAGTCTCTATTAAGTCTAATCCCTTAATTTGAGGAAGATTGACATCTAGATGACTTGTTGATAGTTGTGTGCTAGCTACTTGCTGCACTCCCTTAATTTAAGGAGTGACAGCTTTAGGGTTTACCAGGTTAGTAGGATTTGCCAAGGTAGGATTGCTTGTAACCTTCTACCTCATTATATATCCCCCCTTGTACATTCAATCAAAAATATGAAAAATACATTGAAACTTAAAGCTAAAACTTCCACACATGCTCGTTAATATCCTAATCCTAGTCAACTGTAGTACCATATTCTAGAAAAATAATCATGCAACAGGATAGCCTTAGTATAATGGAGCCTTGGATAAACCCTCAATTTGCAAATTTTATATAAAGCAAATGAATGGAATATTAAAAAAGAAAGAAAAGCTATTCTCCTAAAATTTCAAAAAGAAAAAGTTATATATTCTCATGGCCTATAAATACCAAGCCTGCACCATGTAAAGGGTTCAACAACAACACACACAATAACACAACATCTCATAATCCAATTTATTTCACTTCATTTCCTCTCTCTCTCTCTCTCTCTCTCTCTCTTCATGCTTCCAATAGTCAAAATCCTCACAAAATCTACTACTCTGATAGTAGTACCCCTACTGGCTCTCATCAGAGACATGGTAGGTTACGAATCCTCGATCAAAGCCCGAATCCTTTTCGAGTGAGAAACGCAAAATCTTCGAGACCCTTTTCAGGATTTTCATTGATTTCGCTCACTCAGCCCGTTGTCAAAAAATGGATTCAATCAATTTTTATGACATCAAAGCTGAGAAGGCAAACGCAATAATGAAATACCGCCAGCGTCGAAAAATCGCAAAACTCTTTCGGTTGATAGAGGTGCTTGCTGTTCTGCTCTTGCTTTCCAGGTTTTCTGTCCAACTCCCTCATGCTGTCAAGAACTCTGCCTCTTACTTCAAAGACATATCGGGCTTCATGGTAAGTCCTCGCTTCGTGTTTGTCGTTGGAAATGTAATAGTTATCATTCTCTACGCCAAGTCGGGCAGATTTTCAGCTAAAGACTCGAGCATAGACAGCTCGGGTGGTGATCTTTACGAAGAGTTTGTTCAGAACAGCGAAAAGAATCAAAAACTTCGTGGTGATGGGATTGAGTACCCGGCCATAAAAAAAAGGCCCGAAGATAGTATAGTTTCTGAGCAAGCTCCTCATTCTTCGGAAGCCAAGAAGTTCACAAGGAGTCGGTCAGAGATTGTAGAACGCACGATTTGCAAGAGCTCACGGCGCTTACTGAAACGATCAGAGACGGAGAAATTAAAGGAAAATGTTCAGTCTGGTGGGAAATTGGCAGGGAGCGTGTACCCTGAAGACGGTATGAGTAACGAGGAGTTTCGAAGCAAGGTTGAGTCCTTCATTGCAAGGCAACAGAAGTTTCGACTGCAAGAAGAGTTCTCTGTAAACTAGGGTGAAATATGGGGAAGTCTCTGTTTGTGTTCCTTTTTTTCTTCTTTTTTTGGGGATTTTTGATTGTTGGGGGGGGGGGGGGGGGGGGGAGGTGTTGGGTGGTGGGGGTTTGTATTTCTATATGTATTTGTACATAGCTATATCAAGAGTGCAGTGTAAATTTACTATACTTTGTTCATATTTCACTATGATTATTCTCCTTTCCCTCGTGACGTTTCATGGAGGATAACTCAATAGATTCATGTATGTTAAAGGATGAAGTGAAAGCCAATTTCTAAAGTTTGCTCAATTTGAAGGTAGAAGATGAATTAGTCATGAAGAAAACTTATCATTTCCAATCCTAATAAAATGGTACGATATCAAGCCCTTTTAAGTTATAATTAAATCTATTTAACTCATTAATTTGGACAAAATTTAGAAGTTGGAAATCAAGTTTCATGCCTTACATCAACCTAATTTAAATTTAGTGAATTATCCAATCTGATCTAATATGTGCGTCATAAACGACATTAAACAAGGTAACATGATCATTTAGTCTCACACTCATGACTAGAGTTCAACTCTCGCTTCATTGCTTTACGAACCCTAGGCCTACAATGTTTTCCAAAGTTATCCACGTGATAAGACTTTCCAAGCATATACCAATAGGGCAAAAGGAAATTGATAATTAGAGAATTTTCCATAGATGTTTGGTAAGGCTCAAATAAATGGGCATAATGGCAAAGAATGTATTCGAAGTTCTGTTCTAACACATTATAATGCATAAATTCCAAATTTTCTTGTTAATTACCATAATGGGATAAGTTAGGATCATAAAGTCTGATGAGTGTGGTCCTATGAAACTGAAACAAATATAGCAAATTGTAGCTTGTTTGGTGAACTGGATTGGATTGGGCCTTAGGAATATGATTAGATTGACAGAGATGTGTTACATAACTCATGTGTGTGATTGGGTTACATAACCCATCATATTTTCCCTTATTTCAGATTTGTAGCCAATCCAGTCCTTGTTACAATTTTTCTTACCAAACATTAGCTGGGCTACAAGTCAAATTTAATTAGAAATAACTCATCTCATCCTGCCCACCAAACGGGTCTTCCCCCAACGCAGTTTTGACAGCCAGTTTTTCAGCCATTCCATAATCCATAGACTTGGGTGGACAGATTCATATGGATGAGCATCCTTACAGTTTTATTCTTTACCCCAACAACACAAGACCAAAGTAAGAGGGACATCATCCAACTATACAAAGCACTAGATGTTGGTACACAGTGTACTTCTAATGACCTTTGCTATACCCACTAAACTATAACCTTATTGGATTCTCAATATTTTAAACAGAATTTAGAAAAGAGTTCTTCATATTACTTGTAGTTTATTTAAAGAAGTGTGTGTATGAATATGTGTAAAATAAAAGAATTGGTAGACTTACTGTTACTACTTGGTACAAGCTAGGAGTCGAGAAGCTCTAGTTTGATAAAAGATCTTCGAGTGCGTTTTTGCTCATTATCTTAAAATGTTTGTGATGCTTATTATTCTGTTAATTATCATTCAATGAATTTAAATTTTAAAATTTGTATAGTAGATAGATCAATTTAAACTCATCCAACGAACAACCAAAAGGGTGGTGAGTATTACCACTACCTCGGAATGGTGAGCAAATATATTTCCAAGATCTTCAAGAATGTTCTTGCCATATGGCAGTGTCAAGTAGTAACCCAATTAAAATGTGGCACGTGTCTAACCAGTTAGGAGTCAAATATACCAGTTAGGAGTCAATATGCATGAATAGATTGAGAAATGCTCTTAATTAATTGGTTTTCCCTTTGATTAATATGAATGAGTAGATATCCACATACACTGTGTGAACCATTTCATTTTGTTTATTTTTTATTTTTTATTATGAGGTGATTAGGTTTTAGAATTAAAAAATAAAATAAAAATCAGTTATGAAAATTAGGATAATGATGAATAATTTGTTTTAAAAAAAATTAGGGCTTGCTATACTAACCTGGCTATGAGGTTACTGTAAAAACACAACAAAATTTATGTTTCTGTAATTACTAAATTGCCCTTTTTTTTATTTTTGTTCAATTTTTGATGAGGATGTTAAAATAGTAATTTCATATAGTTTTGGTTGAAAATCAGAGTTCTATTAATAGGCAGTTTAGATTTGTAATTGATTTGTAATTGATTCGAGTGCAAACCATTTCCTTCCGAAGTGCTCCAAATAAAAGGTGTTATTCACCTCATTCTTCCACAGAAGCCCTAGCTTCCACTTAATCAAACGAGCATCAAGAGGTTGGCCGAACATCTTCCCCATAAGAACCCTAGATAACATGTGCTCAACATTAATAGAAAAGAATAAATGGGTATTCAACCTGGTCACTCCACGTTCCACAATGAACGTGCTCATAGCCTTTTCAACAACAACTAGGTCATGACCAGGTTGTGGAACAAGGAAAGGATTCTCCCAGCTCGAGATATAACCCTCAAAACAAATTCTATGCCTACGGGCATTACTAGAGGAGGAAGCAGCAAGCTGAGGGTTAGTCATTTTGAGAACTCTGGGAAACAAAAGAGAAGAAAATAAGAATTTTGATAGGATGAGGAGACACTACCAAAACCAGAATATATAGAAATGCTTAAGGGAAACTAGCCATCAAAGCACACTAACATAATAAAGAACAGCAAGAAAATGAAACTCAAAAAAACCTACACCATAGGTCATAAAACCAAAAACTCCAAAAACGCCAGCCTAAAGACAAAAAGAATAAGCAAAAAGGAACTTGGGAAGATCAAACATCCCCAGGGACAGCAACCCCGAAAGAAAGTTAACCAAGTCCAACACCCCAAGTAACTCCAATCATAATTAGAGCAGCAAAAAACAACCCCAAATTCGAAGAAACAAGTTTCCACAAACACAGAAATTAGAACGTCACCCAACGGCACAAGCCCACAAGCCAGAACCCATAATAACAGTAAGGCAAAGAGACCAATTGCCAACCAGAAAACAATGCAAAAAGAAAATAACAAAGTAAAGAACCCTAATTTCTCACACCAATTCGGACACCACTAAAAAGCTACAACACTTGGGAAATGAGGATACATCAGTTCAAACAACTCCTCGGAGCTCACCACCCACTTATCTAGAAACCAATTAGCACTCCACCCCAACCTATTCGAACTCATGATTAACCTATTTCCAATTATCGAAAACCTAATTAGGGTAACCAAGCACTCACCTAGTATGTAATCAACAGAGATCTGCTTACCCCTAATGCAATTATCTCTAACCCAATTGAAAAACCTAGAGGACACGCACAAGAGACCAGCGCTAGGACGCCGGCAGCGGCTTGCATGCAGAAACCCTAGACCTTCCATTCTCCATTTATATTTCGTTTACCAGTTAAATAGGATTTTTTTTCTTTGAATTAGACGGATATTTGAACAAATAATCTCTACTTCGGAACGTTATCATTTTCAGTTTTCAATTTTCATTTTTTAAAAAATAAAAACTTACTTGGTATAAATTTTTAGTTTTAAAAAAGTGGACAAAATATTCATTGCATGCCAAATATTTTAGAGGTATAAAAGGATCAGCAAAATTTGCCTAATAAAACTGGAAATTCATTGCTCTCTTAAATAAACAACCTATCAACCAAAGAAAATGGAGGAAAACTGATGGCATATGTCTCACAACCTTAAACCAAGAATTAACAAGCACAACATATTAGAATATACAATCAGAAAGCGCAGGAATTGTAAAAGTTGCTCACATTTTCTTTACTAAAACTTGGTAGCCGAGGATCGCTGCTAGTTTCTCCATGTCAGTCTCTGGATGTAGCGGTGTATTAAGACGAGTATCACAGTTCAAGAGAAGCTGAAGATGCAAGTGATTCTCTGCATTGTACGTCCTGAACTCGTCTCTATCAAAACCTCCGTATCACCATCAGCTTAAACAGGATCTCTGGACCATATCATGTACAGATGACCACCAGTGTAATCCGCATAAATGGTACTCTTCTTTCCGGAGTTGCATAACTTACCTATTTAATATCCTTGGTACTCCAAACTACAAAAGACCCTTTGTTCGTAAACTCACATGGATGGAAACCACTCATGGCCTTTCCCATGAGTGCCATAGCAGCAATGCTTGGAAATTGCTTCTTCTGAAACTCATCTACGGTTGGCTTCGAACATTGTGATTGAAAAACAACTTTTTCAGACTTCTTTTGGGATGGTACTTTAGACCACCTCTGAATCCAAGGATGAGAAAGCATTATATTTCGACCTTTCCTGGCTGAGTCAATGGGAGACGACTCCCAATCCCTTAATAGCATTGCAGCTTGATCTGGCACCATCTGTTCTTTACCAAGAAATCTACTGTTTGAGCTTTTTGCACCATAAGCTGGCTGAGTTGCAGACAACTTGAGCCGTTTAATCCAACTGCTTCTTGTTTCTAGTCCATGAGATCCTTCTTGACACGCATTGCAGTTCGAATTTGTCGGCTGCTCAGCATGAGAAAGGAGATGTTCCGCACCCAAACTTTGGGTTCTGGAAGTGCTCGTCTCCCTTTCTTCTGCTGAATCAGGAAGCTCTTGATTTATATCAGGTAATTTTGTGTACAGAAGTCTAGCTCCATTCTCTTCTCCACCTGAAGTGAAGGCTGATCGAGATTTTGGTGACTTCTTGGTACTCTCAACATGCTGCAAAATTCGAAAATTGGAATAGCTTCCTATTTAGTGCTATGCTTAACACATTATTAAATTCAATCCAACATAGCATGATCCTTTAAAAGCCAATTTCCTTGGAATGCAGCATATAAGGTGTTTCGGGTGTGAACAAACAGTAATTCCAAACTATGGATCTTAACTAATTATTCACAAAAACGGAATTTGTAAAAGTTACCTTATCTGATGTGGATGACGCTACACCTGATTCAACAAGCAAAACCCATTATTAGCCAAAAGGCATGATGAAACAGAACACTGAAAAACTTATTATATGTTTATACTGTATGAACTTAATAATAATTACTTGCTAAAACATATGTTAATCCAAACATGATGCTGCAAAAGTTAAATAGCCTATACATTTAACATGGTATAAATAATGTTCAACCAAGCTGAGATTCCTGAAATATAAATGTAACTACCAGGAAGAAGGTTATCCTGGAAAGCATCCATGTCCAAAATATCTGTTTCAGATGATGATTCGAGTGCATAAGCCTCGACATCTCTTACATCTTCCTCTCCGTTACTCTCTGTAGGGCTCCTGTAAGGTAGTAGCTTTAATCTAGGCTGAGCAGGGAGACCATAGTCCGTGGAAAAACCAAAAAGATCACCGAAAGCTTTTCCTTTCAATTTTGTTGATGCAGTTGACTGTCCGAACACTTGACCTCGTTCAGGCAAGTTAACACCAGTCTTTTTTGTGATCTGAAAATGGTGAGTTGTCTTTGAAACCACGGGAGGACCTCTAGATGATTCTTCCTCAGCGTTGACAGTAGCACATATTCTCATAGTCTCTGTGTTATGCACAGAACACTGCAGGCTTGGCAGAGATCGGTGAAATACCTTTTCCAGTTCGGTCACCTCTTGGGGACTGGTGTGGCTTGAAAGCAATCCAATACCAGACTGATTTTGCATTTCCAGGAAATTCCTACCGAAAAAATTCGGTTGCTGCTTACTGCTTGTGGAGGGGTTGTGCTGTAAAAAAACCATATCATTCTGCCTTGGTAATGGACCTCCTGATCTTCTAGAGACAAAATTGTTATCGAAGTTTTTCTCGTGAGCCAACAACGTGTGATTGTAACTGTTTGTGACATGTTGTGGAGATGCAAAAAGAGAGTTGGATAGATTAATTTCCTTTTCACTACACAGGAAAGATGAGAAAGTACGCCCACCCTTTAGTTGATGTGGCACAATTTTGGAATCTGATCTCGTTGATTCATCCTGAAAAGACTTGGAAACAGCTAGGCTATTGTTATCAAGAAAATTATGATATTTCACCTGTTGCTCTGGAGGCGGTGATGTGGCTCCCAAAGCCCATGCATCAGTATGAGTCCAGGCAGGCAATGCTGGTGGGCTACACTCAGTAAGTACTCCCCCATGGAAAGTAGAATTTTTCTGATTTGGTTTAGCCACACTAGCCTTTGGAGGAACACTGAACATTGGAAAGGACTGGCCTTCTGATATCGCTTTCCTTGTTTTCTTTGAACTCTCTGCCAGACTGAGACCCCCATCGATCTTTCTTACTCTCTTTGGTTCAGTTACTTCTCCGAACCCTCTAAACAAGGAATGCTTCTTAACACCACGATTGTGTTGTTGCGCCTCCTCATAACGAATTGATACATGGCCACAAGCTTTGGTTTCTGACTTACAACTTCTGCACATCCAATGAGCCATCCAAACAGATTCGTAAGGATGTGAAGCTAGCTCACTTGTTCCTTCACTACCATGATACGATCGCGCAACCCGATCAGACATGATAAACGCACTAATGCACTTATAAACTACCCAAGTTCGAAAATACCAAGTTTATCTCAATGGCTCATCGAAAATCACCTAAACACCCAAGACACCAACAAAAAGCATCAACGTCCATATTTCCATATGTTACATAAAAAAAATGAGAAATTCGAAGCCATGGTAATCCAATATGTATATAAAAGTTCCAAATTTAAACTAAAAAAGATCACATTCTTTTCCCAGATTATAACTGTGGGCAAAAAAATTAAAAAAAAATAAAAAATAAAAAAATAAAAAATAAAAACTCTCCTGGGTATTATTCTTATTGCTAAAGAAACCTACTTTTCAATTTTTGTTAATGCAGGCACATAAAATTCCAATATATTTGTACACAGATAATTGCAACCAAGTATATCATTTCAAAAATTAACTAACAAAAAATAGGGCGAAAGAGAGAATTGAAGCCAAAGTTACCTCCACAGGTGAAGATCCAGGGGAGGAGATGGTAACCAAAGCACAGAGAGAGAGAGAGAGAGAGAGAGAGAGAGAGAGATATGAAACCCAAAAGAGAAAAGCTTTTATTAAAGGGGGTGAGAAGCAGAGGAAGAGGTAGAGGACGGAGGATCTGAAAGCAGAGGCTTGACAGTGTTTGCTCAGCCAGATAGCCACAGCCACAATCTGTGAGCTCCAAGCCTTGGCCAAATAGGGGAGAAAAGGGGGAGGCGACCCAATTCACCTGCACTTTTCCAAGCTGTTTTTATACTTTTTCTTTTGTTTATTCATTTAAATACTTTATATTATTGTGTATATTTGTTCATAAATGTATGTGCATGCATCATTTTATTAGAAAATTAGGACAAAATGGGAACTTTATTTTTTATTTTTTTAACATGGTATGCATTAAATGGGTTTGTAATGCACAACACGTATGAGTATATGGTTAATTTGGATGTAATATGTGACACACTGTTACATTGTAAAGACATATGAGTACTTGGCAATTACTTCTCCTTTTGCAATACTCCTTAATTTAGAAGAGATAAACAAAAGATTTTTGAAATTTTTTGAACTAAATTGGCGAAATTACGTGAACCTTCACGAAGCATCAATTAGTGATTTAAGAGTTATGAGAAAAGATCGGATTTAATAGGCTCTAGCGTTTCGAAAGTTGCAATAGTTCATATTATATCTTGTAGTTTCAAAAAGTTTTAAGAAGTTTTGACTCGTAAAAAAAAAGATAAGATGTGATATATGTTCCCGTGAGTAGTAATTAAAGGGTATGTAAATATGTTGTAAATATTAGGAATTCTTTATTAGGAAGGATATATGTGTGTGTCCTTTATTGTTTATTGTTTCCTTATAGAACAAGGATTGTATCTTGTATATATATTTCATTTATGCAATATAATGAAAATTAAGCCGTAAAATTCTATTTGGCATTAGAGCCTAGTTTGCCGTAACCCTGGAAACTGTAAAACAATATTTTCTTCCACTGCTGTGTTCGGTCGACTTGTTCTTACGTTGCTTGTTGCAGAAATTGATCAGATCGTGTATAGTGGATTTGCAACAGTGTGATCTTGCTGCTGCTGTGTGTGGTGTTGTGCTTCTGCAAGTGTACCGTGTATTGACTTGCAGTGTGTAGTTATCTGCTGCTTGTCTGCTACCATACAAATACTTGAGGCTACTACGATATTGGATGTGTTCTCTAATTAGAGTTGTTGCGTGGAAAGTTGTGTTGTGCTGCCACCTTATTTTGTACTGTGTGAATTTCGTGAGAGTGTTTTTCTTTGCCGTGCTCTTCTGGTGCTGCAGTCTGTAATTTTTTTTGTAATTGCCGTGATTGGCTGTTGCTTGTGTTCCTTGCAACGTGTGGTTCTGTAATTGGTGTGGTGTTGTGATTGTCGTGTATTACTGTCTTGTGAGTTATTACAATGACGAATGCAGGTTGGATTTTGGATTCCGATGCAACAGATCATATGACATATGATAAAATCTTATTTCAATCTATGACACGTCCTCATAGAAAGTGTGTGGTAACTGCCAATGGTTCTACTGCTGCTGTTGTTGGAGAGGGAACAGTGTCTCTTACACCATCTCTTCCCTTCCATAATTGTTTATTGGTTCCGTCATTGTCCTATCACTTATTGTATGTACCTCAAGTCATTGAATAATTGGATTGTGTTGTATTAATGTATCCTTCATTTTGCTTGCTTCAGGATATTCAAACAAAGGAGATCATTGGGCGTGGCACTAAGAGAGAGAGGCTATATTATGTGGATGACGTAATTCCTGGAAGAGCTAATTTGGTTCATGCGTCACGTAATAGTAATCTACGGAAGGTATTGTTATTGTATCGTCATTTGGGGCATGCATCGTTTGGTTATTTGAAACATATATTACCTGATTTGTTCAGTGGTGTTGAAGACTCAGAATTGAAATGTGAAGTATGTATTTTAGCCAAAAGTCATCGTGCTTCATTCCCTCCAAGTATGAATAGAACATCTTCTCCATTTGCGCTAGTACACTCTGATGTGTGAGGGTCTTCCTTTATTAATACTACTTCGGGAATTAAATGGTTTATTACGTTTGTTGATGATTGCACTTGTATGACATGGGTTTATCTATTGAAACATAAAAGTGATGTTAGTATGATTATTTCGTCTTTCTCTTAGATCATGGCTACACAATACTCCTTCGTTATTAAGGTTCTTCGTACTGATAATGGGGGAGAATATGTTGACTCTGAGCTATCTATTTTTTTCCGTGATCAAGGAATTCTTCATGAGACAACGTGTTCGCATACCCCACAACAAAATGGGGTAGCTGAGAGAAAAAACCGTCATATTTTGGAAACTGCTCGTGCATTGCTTATTGATGGGTCAGTGCCTAAGAGTTTTTGGCCAGACGCCATCACCTATGCCGTGTATGTTATAAATCGCATGCCATCCCGAGTTGTAGAATTTCGTACTCCACTCAAAGTGTTGACGGAACATGTTCCGGTTGTTTCTACCAATACTCTCACTCCTCGAGTGTTTTGATGTGTTGCTTATGTTCATATTCATAAGATTCATCACAGTAAATTGGATCATTATGCTCTTCGGTGTGTCTTTGTGGGTTTTGCATCCCACTAGAAAGGTTACAAGTGTTACCACCCTGCCACTCGTCACATGTATATCACCATGGATGTGACCTTTTCTGAGTCTAAATATTTTTATACTCCCATATCACCACTCTTCGATCACAAAGGGGGGGGAGTTCTAGTTGTGATCTTGATGGTGTTTTCAAATGGTTGGATGTACAAGAGGCAAGGTCTTCAAGGGGAGTGCACGGTGTGCTGAGTGATGCAGGTGATGATACTCGGTCTCCTCCTGCCAAGCCTGTTGTGAGTAGACAGCAGGTTCTCACAGAACCTGCTCCAAGTATTCCGCAACTTCTTGCCGAGGAAGAGACTATCAGTCCGTGTGTTGGTGCTACCGAAGGGGAGTGCACTGATGATCAGCCCACAATGGTCGCAGCTTCCTCCCTCTCTCTAGTTCAACAATGCTGATGTCCAATACATCTTCTCTGGATATCCCTTAGGTAAGCACTAGTCATACTCATGTAACTAATGATGTTATAAGTACATATAAATTGCCACCAAGGAAAAATTATGGTGTACCTCTTGACAGGTTCTCTCTAGAGGAAAAAGTGAAGTATCCTATAGCCAATTACCTGTCCTGTAAAAACCTTTCATCCGAATGTCAAGCTTGGGTGAATAATGTGGATTCAATTCAAGTACCAACTCGAGTAGAAGACGCTTTGAAGAATCGAGAATGGACCGAAGCAATGGATGAAGAGATAAGGGTATTGCAGAAAAATAATACATGGGAAGTAGTTGAGCTGCCAAAAGGAAAAAAGCCAGTTGGGTGCCAATGGATTTTTACAGTTAAATACAAGGCTAACGGATCACTCGACAGGTATAAAGCAAGGTTGGTGGCGAAAGGGTATACTCAAACATACAGAGTTGATTATCAGGAAACTTTCTCTTCCGTGGCTAAGATAATACGGTACGAGTCCTTATCTCATTAGCTGCAAATTGGAATTGGCCACTGAAACAATTTGATGTAAAAAATGTGTTTCTTCATGGACATCTAGAGGAAAATGTGCATATGGATTTCCCTCCACGGTATAGTAACGGAGAAAAATCAGGAGTGTGCCGATTACGAAAGTCACTTTATGGGCTAAAGTAATCACCTCGTGCATGGTTTGGGAGGTTCACTCAGGTCATGAGAAAGAATGGGTATTATCAAATTCATTATGATCATACTTTATTTGTGAAGTGGAGAAATGGTAAAGTGACAACCTTGATTATTTATGTAGATGATATGATAATAACAGGTGATGATTCAGATGAGATTGTCAAACTAGAGAAGAATCTTTCTGTCGAGTTTGAGATGAAGAGTTTAGGTGACTTAAAGTTTTTTCTTGGAGTTGAAGTTGCTCGTTTATCCAAAGGTATTTTCTTGTCTCAACGAAAATATGTTCTGGATGTATTGAAGGAAATAGGTATGCTTGGGTGTAAACCAGTGGATACTCCCATTGTGGTGAAACATTACTTGGGAATTTATCCAGATCAAGAACCGATAGATAAAAGCAGATATCAGAGGCTGGTAAGAAGACTAATTATTTAGCTCATACCTATCCGGATATAACCTATGCAGTTAAGTGTAGCGAGTCAGTTTATGCACTCACCGAGTGTGGATCGTATGGTAGCTGTTATGCGAATTTTAGCTTATCTGAAGTTGGCTTCGGGAAAAGGAATTTTGTATAAAAATTCCGATCATCTGAGGATTGAGGGATTTACCAATGCTGATTAGGTAGGTGATGTGACTAATAGGCACTCTACTTCTGGATACTTTACGTTTGTTGGCGGAAATCTAGTTACTTGGAGAAGCAAGAAGAAAAATGTGGTGTCAAGGTCTTCAGCTGAGGTTGAATTCAGAGGTATGGCACATATAGTATGTGAAGTTCTTTGGTTACGTAAGTTACTTTGGGGTCTAGGTTTCAAAGCAAAAGAGGCCATAAGCTTGTATTGTGGTAATAAATCCGCACAGGAGATTGCAAAGAACTTGGTACAACATGACAAAACAAAGCATGTGGAGGTTGATCGTCATTTTATTAAGGAAAAGCTTGAGAAAAAGATTGTGTCAATACCGTTTGTGAACTCGGAAGAGCAGCTTGCAGATATCCTCACTCATGTCGTGTGTAGTAGATCTTTTGGTGACTCATTTGTCAAGTTGGGCATGTGTGATATCTATGCTCCAACTTGAGGGGGAGTGTTGTCGTGAGTAGTAATTAAAGGGTATGTAAATGTGTTGTAAATATTAGGAATCCTTTATTAGGAAGGATATATGTGTGTATCCTTTATTGTTTATTGTTTCCTTATAGAACAAGGATTGTATCTTGTATATATATTTCAGTTATGCAATACAATGAAAATTAAGCCGTAAAATTCTATTATATATTCTCATGCACTCAAGTTTTATAGTCTCACAAAAATTTTAGAAGGAAAATTAGGAAATTTTAGAAATTTTATAAAGAAGGATTTTTATCACAAATGGTCCCTTAAATTGAAAACCAATCAATGTAATCCCTAAAAATAAGTTTCTCAAATCAATGTGGTCCTTCCGTCACAATTCTGTTAAAAATTTTGTTATGTGCTAATGTGGCACATAAATGGGTCCCATAAGTTCTTTTTTTCTCACAAATGGTCCTTGAAATTGACATGCGACATCAAAATGGTCCTTGAAATTGACTTGTGACATAAAAATAGTCCTTGAAATTTATAATCAATCAATGTAGTCCCACAAGTAAATGTCCCAAATTAATGTAGTCATTTCGTCACAATTATGTCAAAAATTATATTATGTGCTGATGTGACACATAAATGGATCACATAAGTCTAATTAAATTTAAAAAATTGCAAATAGGTTTAATAATTTAATAGTTAATAAAAAGTTGTGAACCCAAAAACCTAGTCTGCATTCAGCTCCGATCCCAATCCACATTCCTTTACCTCTTTTGCTGTTTATTCTTTTAAAAAATTCTCAATACACCCATCTTTACACATTTCGACAACCTTCACCGAATTGAACCTAGATGGAGATCACCTTTGGTGACAGCTTGGCTGATTGACAACGACTTTTGGGACATCACCATTAACATTTAGGCGATCAACATCTTCACAACCTTAATCTTGGAGAGCTTGTTCGGAGCTTCCTGGGTGGTCTGGTGACTCAAAGAACGGCGAAGTCTGCCTGGAGATAATGAGGTTATAACCGAGATGTGTCTATTATTGGTTGAAAATTATTTTCAAACCCCTCTTAGGCTTTGGTTAAGCCTTGTGCCTTTGAGAATTTATGGAAGGGATCTATCTTCGAAGTAAGTCCCACTATAAGAAAAAATTCATTGTGCAAAAAGGTATTTAGACAACTTTTTTAAATTAATTATTAAACCCCCATCAACACATAACAAAAAAAATTTACAGAATTATGGCGGAATGATCATATTGATTTGCGACACCTATTTTCAAGGACTACATTCATCGATTTTCAATTTTAGGGACCATCTTGATGGTGTGGGTCAATTTCAGGGACCATTTGTAATAAAAACACGTAAATCTTGTGGGGCCCATCTATGTGCCACATCATCACTTAACATAATTTTTAACATAATTGTGACAAAAGTACCACATTGGTTTGCATCACCTATTTTCAGGGACTACATTGATTGATTTTCAATTTCAAGGACCATCTTGATGGTAAGGGTCAATTTCAGGGACCATTTGTGATAAAAACCTATAAAGATAGTAGGCCTTTTATGGTGAAGTTACAGGAACCTTTACGAAGCATCAAAATGTAATTCAAGAGTTGCGATAAAAATTAAAATTCCCACATGTTATAACTTGCAGTAGTTTCACGAAGCTTCAAGAGTTTCAGGAAAATGATATAGACAATACTTTCTCAATTACCGCTATTGTTTCATGATAAATCTAAACAAAATGAAAACAAATGAACCATGTTGTTTTCTCTCTACTTTCTTTTTACGACATTTTCTCTCTTTTTCTCCACCAAAAAATGTAAATGGAGATGCAAATGTGAATTTAACTCTCATATTTCCGTCTTCCGTTGCGGATGTTCTAGATTTCACTTTTCCTTACAACATATTAGGCCAATGTCAAATGTAATGGATATTTATTGTTTAGGAATTAAAGTATGTCATAGAACAAAAATGTGTTGGTTCCAGTGGAACACACAATATATTTATGCTAGAACTATCATTTTTTGTTCATCCCTTATCCTAAGGTGGAAAAGGATCCTCTCTGGATCCTCTTTGTGGGGATAGGGGGATCCATCAATCACAACCGTTCATCATACATCGTGCAGTCAGTTTTTGTTAGATACTATTTATATGCAATTTTAAATTTTAAATGTAAAATGATTTCTAACAGTACGATGTACGATGAACGGCCGTAATTGATTGATCCCCACAAAAAGGATCCTTTTCCATCCTAAGGTGACCGTTACTCCCTCCTGAAATAATAACACTTGTCAAATTAACTAGCTATGATTATTTTTATACCATTTATTCCTTTTCTCTTTCCTTAATTTCGAAAAAATAAAACATGATTAAAAATAAAACATAATATCTTTATATATTTTGAAAATAAATAAGCCCTGCAAATCATACATATTTATCATGCCAAGAAGTATTATAATATTAATACATTAATTCAAGTCACACCAAGCATGCGACGCGCTTAAATGAGCATAAGCCACTTAACCGGGCTTGCCAAGTGGTTTGTGGTGTAGATGGTTATGAAAGTTCACTAGGCCTACATGGAATTAGAATTCTGGAATACTTTTAGGCTACTTGGGAGCACTAAAAGTCCAAGTCCATGATTATGGCTTCACGTGGAAAGGCTTAAGAGAGACCAGATTTATATTTACTCTTTCCCTTGCAAACCAACTAGGATACTTAAAAAACAACCAAAACCCAAAGCCAAGCTAACCAAATCACATGTTTACCTAGATTTGTGCATCCTTTTTATTGTGGAGAAATCAATCTTTCCTTTTTAAGCTCATACAGGAAAAAGAGGAGAGAAAGAAGGAAGAAGCATTCACAAAGATATAGTCATGTTGTGGGACTTGGTCCAGGAAATGTGCTATGAGACTTGGTCTAGGAAATAAGAAACTTCAGGCAATAGGCAGTGGGTAGAGTGTTCAAACAGGCTTTATAGGGCTCCTAGCCTCTGCAACGTTGTATTTTGTTACAATTATAGAAAGATGAATAAAAGACATAACTGATATAGTAGAGGAGAAGAAACCAAGAGATTCCCTAGTTGGAGCCTGAAGGGATCTCTACTTCTATAAATACAAGGCATCAGTACATTGTAAAGGGGACATAACCATGAAGGGTGGAAAAGAACGACAATAGCAAAAATGCACCACGTAGAGCAAGCTTTCTTTAATTGCAACAAGCCTAATTCTTTAGGGATAAGCTTTCCTTTCATCATGAGCCTTCCAATAAGCTTCCTTAAATTTTGTAAAACCACCAAACCAGTAGAACCTTAGATTAGCCACTTCAACACCATGCAGCCAAGAACAACGTCTCATTCTCTCACGCCATACTTGTGGGCTTTTGGCTTTGACACCATGCATCATTCATGTAAATCATAATTTATTATGATTACTCAGTTGTTCCAGTGTTTGTTAGTTTAACAAATACTCCCTAAAGTCACCAAAATCAGCACAGGAAACACCCATCAACGCTTACGAAACACACTTATCAGCGTCGAGGGAAATACCCATCAATGCCTAGGGAAACACTTGTCAAAGCCGAGTGAAACACTCCATCAACGCCTAGGAAACACCAATTAGCGCCAAAGAAAACACTTCATTAGTGCCTAAAACATCTGACTATGGAAGGAAACACTTCATCGTCATCGGAAGCACTCAACACAACACCAGACCAAACTAAGCACCTAAGAGTTGCTGGAAGATCAATAAAGCATTCCTTAGGACTTGCTTTTCCTTTGGAATGCTTTGGGTCTAGTATTCACTAACTCAGAAAAGGGCGACGTGAGGGTTTTTGCTTGTCTATTTACAAAACAAACCCATCAAAGCCCTTCAACACAAAAACTCCAAAGTCCCAACGTCAAGAAAGGTACCAATGTATGGAACTCATTTGAGGAAGTTCAATAAAGGATATTGGTGACTCATGGTGTAGTTGCTTAACCACTGAAGAAACATTACAGAGATAATATGGCAAAGTTTTATTTCAATAGTGAGGAAGAATATAGGTTTAGAATTTTGGAGATTGGATTATACAAGCCCATGTGGCTAATCATAACCATTGGAAGAAAGGCACCAAAATGGCGAGACCATGATACATGGCACCTCGGTTGAGTTGGTTTTCGAAACATAATAGTTATGAAGAGATGTTGCGGTGCGCGAGGCCATGCCCTGCAATGCATTAAATGCGGGGGCACCTCAATTACCACACCAGTCTACCACTAACAGGCCTCAAATACCCAAACGTCTCCTCATTAGAGTTCTAGGAGCTGAACAAACGAGGTGTAGCTAAGCTGATGACGTAACATGAAGTCGAGTATAACCTAGACATTTTCCCGAGCGAGCACAATGAATGTGCAAACTAACCATTATAACTTTGTGCCCAAGAATGAACCCTTAGCCAAGGAGTGGAGGAACTTGTTAACACTAGGCACTTTTAGGCCCATATGGCAATATAAACCCACTTCCCAAATTAGGTTCTTTAACTAACTAATGATCATATTGGATATAAATTATCATCCCGAATAATGCAATGCCTAATTTTTTTATTTTTTATTTTGGACATTCTAGTGAACTTTGCCAATAAAAGTTCAAATGAGAAACAAAAAAGTGAGTGGCTAACCCAGAAAAGGTCAAATGAACTTTGCCAATAAAAGTTTTAAAGCAATTCATTTCAGAAACAAAAATATGAAAGAGAACACATGAGCTATGGAATGAAGTACAAAAAGCCCAACAAGGATCTAAAGGTTCAAGACTTGGGAAGATATAAGAGAAGGTATACCCGAGCACACGAGCCGACCACCTCGGCGTGTAGCCCCGATTCGATTAGCAAGAGATCTAGCCGAGCATCTAAGAGCATGTGGGCAGACTAAAAAGTTTGTGGTGCCAGTCTCTCAGGACCGGTCAAATCAGGTGTCAATCATAGCACGTGGCAATTCATAGTCAACGGCAGGAGTTCAAATGTGACGTAAAGGTGGTTGGACGAATGCTCAAAGAAACAAGGTTAAGTAACCAAGGACAAGTGCCCTGCTCAGTTCTCGCCACCCTAAAAGGGCATGCATATTCTGACTGAGCGAATGTCACTTCATCGCCGAATGTCGAGAAGACAAGTGAAGGGGTATCAGGATTGTAACGCCCTGACCCGAAAAATTTATTTCGGAAGATAATTACTATGATAGGCCCAAATTAAACTCTTGTTTAATTTCAATCATTTATCACAATTCCTTTATTTAAATCTTAGTTACTCACAAAATCTATAACCCAAATTTGTTTTCCAAAAACATAAGGTTAATTTTTAAGTTAATCACCCAAATCCTTTTCTTAGACAAATTTTCAAACAAAAGATTAGTCTCGGTTATTTTTAAGGCTCCATCTAACTCTCATTAGACTGCCTACGTACCCTTAAATAGGATCAAGCCTTTCGTAGTTCACATTTCATTTCAGTCCATTTCCATTTATATTCAAATAACCGAAGAAACCAACAATAGCTTTAATAAATGAACCACATCAAATGGATACCAAATTTGTATTTAGAATATTAAAATTTGCACAAAATGGCAGCATCGGCCCATTGACCACGCACCACCTCACGTGGCGTTTTCCGACGTACGGAAACCAAATTTTCCAACTAACTCAAAAAATTACCAAATTTTACAGGCAAGTAGAGTTCAATGAGAGAAACAACTTTCATACCTAGGTCAAAGTTCAATTCGGCCGGGAAGTGCTCGGAATTGCCTCGAACCCGTTAGAACCCTATAATTTGGGTATCCTTTGATTCATCCATTTCACAGCTTCGCCACCCCTAAACCTGTTTGGGCTTCAATCTAGGCCTTATAGGGAGTTGGTCAAGGATGGTGGTTGTCGGCAATACCTGCAGAAACATCAGAATTTGGCCGTGAAACGCTATAAACGGTGTCAAGTTTGCAAGCCGTCATCTGGTCGGGTCAGCGGGTGTAACGGTTTGAGTGATTCCATTCCCTTCGCCTCCTTTCTTCTCTCACCCATTGGTCACTTCTCTTTCCTTTCCCCTCCTCATTGGCTGAGCCTCCCTCCTTTTTTCTCCTTTTCTTTTCTTTTCCTCCCTCCATCTCTCGTCAACACCACATCCAACCATACACGTGGCACGTCCTCCCTGCTCCAAAATTGCTAGAGCCTTCTAGATGAGGGCCAATTTTACAAAAATGTCTCTAACTTTAAACGTTTGTAACTCTTTCGTTATAACTCCGTTTGGTGAGTGGTTTTCGTCTACATGCTCGTAGGACCGAGCTCTATCCTAATATGGCAAGAAACAATTTAAAATATATGAGGATAACATACGTCCTCATATAATTACATTAAGCCAACTATGGCATTGTCATCTTTTCCACTTATCGATAAAAAAAATTTACAAAGTAAATTATAAAAAATTTCGGAAACAAAATTTTAAAATTTCTCAATTCAATTTTCATAACCATAAATTGATTTATTTTCGATTTTCTCCACATAGAGGCTGATGATAGACAACAACTCCACCCTCAACACAACTTACAACTTTCATCAAACTGTGCTCTCCAAAAAGCAACTCTTCTCAAATTCTCAAAAGGAAAGGTGTTGAGTTGGAATCCCATTCTAACTAAGGATTCTTGTGGTTCTAGAAGATCTAGCTACAGGAGAACCAGGACCGGAGAGCTTTCCCCCTTTCCACCTGGCTCTTTAGTCTTAAGAATGCTGGTTTTAAGAATGAAATGAGTGATTGCCCTTCTCCGACCCTTACTGCCCAACCTGAAAGCGAACAACTAATGCGGTCCACTTATTGAACAAGGTTCTATGGTCGGTCCGCGACCCTTGGTTGCTGAAGGCGTCCTTGGGGTGATCTCGTAGTTCCTATGGGGGGAGACAATAGAGTCCATGGATTTTTCTTCATTTTGCCGCATTTCGCTCAAAGGGTTGAAGGAAGATAATGCATCAAGCTGCTCGCAAGGGCCAACTTGATCCTCTTCCCCAGGGATTTGAGATGAAGGAACCCTAGGAGAGCCGCTAACTCCAACTATTATCCATGTACGATCCATACTAGATCTGACCAACTACTTATCCTACCTCCTCTACGTTCTTGACAACCCATCTTTGTCTCAATAAAGTCCTTTAGTGGCATGTTTCGGTCCTCTTCCCCATTACTTAGAAAATGATCCTATCCTTTCTTTTTACTCTTTTAACTTTTTATTACGACCCATTTTCTTGTTCGACAAAAGGTTCATTTATATACAATAATCGGATTGTAGCGGGTATAGTTTAGTGGTAAAAGTGTGATTCGTTCTATAATCCTTTATATAGTTAAGGGGTCTTTCGGTTTGCTTAATATTTCATTCCGACCAAAAACTTTATTTCTTAAAAGGATTTAATCCTTTACCTCTCAATGAAAAATTCGAGGAAGAATATACATTCTCGTGATTTGTATCCAAGAATCAATTAAAAATTGAAAAATTGGATTATGAGATTACGAAACATAATTTTTTTTTATTAGATCAATACTTCTAAGCACTAATATATTTTTAACATCTAATTAGATCGTGTAATCATTCAAAATTTAAGAACATAAGCTCATTACTTTTTGTTTCCCTATAATTGGAACCGTAGTAGGGCTCTACCCATCTATTCACTCGACCAAATATTTTTTTTTTATTACACAACAAGAATTCAAACAATTTAAATAAGGTTTTGGACCTATTCGGTAAGAATGAAATATTCTCATAATTATCCATTGATACGACATGCTGCTTTTTTCATTCATTCCTTTCAGGATCAGTCGTGGTCTTACAAACTCTATCGATGGTATGGACGAATCTTTTGCTTCATACAAATGTGTAAAAGATGCTAGCTGCACTTAAAAGCTGAGTACTCTACCATTGAGTTAGCAACCCAAATAAAATAATTAGAATGTGTAGATACAATAGAAATCTCAATAAAATAAAAAATAAAAATAAAAACATTGCACAACACAATCCAAACCAATCAAAACATTAAAATAGCAAAAAAAAATTTTAATTCTAATTGATTAGATTTTGAACATAATAAAAATGAACAGATCCGACGAAAAAATTCTTAGATAAAAATAGGGATAAAATAAAATATTTATAAATAGCTCCTCGTCTCTTAAGTCATCCATTAATTCTATAGTATATATTGATTTTTATTGAGTTTAATGTTAATAAAAAATAAAAATAAAAATAAAGACTTCTTGTATCACAAAAAATACAAGAACCCATTATTTGAATGAAATAAAAGCTATGGGACGGAGATATAAATGGATCCTTTTATCCACGATCGGATTATATTTATTTGATACACTGTTGTCAATATGAATGTTGAGAAAAGAATACAAAAGAAAAAAAAATTATAAATATAACTAACAATTCCAATTTCAATCAATTAGACAATTAGAATTATAAGAAGAAAAAAAAAACTAAGAACTTGTGTTGGATTGGCACTATAAATAATATTTCTATACAACACAACAATGATACAATATTGGTGGACAAATAAATTAAGTAAAAAAATGAGTTTTATTCACTAAAATAAGCAAGTGAAATTCTTTGTGTTTTTTAAGTTTTTTTTATTTGTTCCATAACTCATTGATAGTAATCTCAAAATTTTATATTTATAGACCCGATGTCACATCCCGGCCCGGGTGGCACCACTTCCCGGGCCCGCTCCACCACCGTAGCACGATATTGTCCGCTTTGGGCCCCGACCACGCCCTCACGGTTTTGTTTCTGGGAACTCACACGAGAACTTTCCGATGGGTCACCCATCCTGGGAATGCTCTCGCGCGCTACTCGCTTAACTTCGGAGTTCCTACGGAACCCGAAGCCAGTGAGCTCCCAAAAGGCCTCGTGCTAGGTAGGGATGGGAATATACATATAAGGATCACTCCCCTGGGCGATGTGGGATGTCACAATCCACCCCCCTTAGGGGCCCGACGTCCTCGTCGGCACATACGCAACCAGGGTTAGGCTCTAATACCAATGTCACATCCCGGCCCGGGTGGCACCACTTCCCGGGCCCGCTCCACCACCGTAGCACGATATTGTCCGCTTTGGGCCCCGACCATGCCCTCACGGTTTTGTTTCTGGGAACTCACACGAGAACTTCCCGATGGGTCACCCATCCTGGGAATGCTCTCGCGCGCTACTCGCTTAACTTCGGAGTTCCTACGGAACCCGAAGCCAGTGAGCTCCCAAAAGGCCTCGTGCTAGGTAGGGATGGGAATATACATATAAGGATCACTCCCCTGGGCGATGTGGGATGTCACACCTGATTACTTCATTTATTTATTATTTATTCACTTAATCTTTTTTCTATCTATTTTATATATATCAATAAAATATAAATAGATCAAAAAAGATTTACCAATTCCAACAAAGTTAACTTTTAAATTTTATCGAATTGTATCCTTTAGATTTATATATCTAAAATATACTTACGAAGTTGTTCCAATTTATTGATCGTTACTAACCTTATATTCTTGCCCTTGAGAAATTAATCAATACGTTTTACTCGAGCTCCATCGTGTACTATTTATATGGCAACACTCTCAAAAATGAGGGTTCCAATGGAACGTAACAAATGATGTCGAGCCAGAGCACTTTCGTTCCTATATAATATAAAAAAGTAGTGGATGTAAGAATCCACAGCTAATTATGTCCTTCAAGTTGCATGTTGCTTTCTGCCACATCATTTTAAACAAAGTTTTACCATAACATTCCTTTAGTTTGGAACAAGTATGTAATTGATTCAATTACGGAATCATGAATAATCATCGGTTCGGTCAGTACATAATAATCTATACTTTTTTCTTCTATATGAAGAATAGATAATGTATGACGAAGTCTCAGCAAGAATTCAATCAATTTAACCCCATTGTTTATAATTTTTTATAGTTATAACTAACATAAGATTTTACGATTTTTGTCCCCTCTAAGGAAGATACTAATCGTAGGGAAAACGGAATTTCCACAATGATTGCAAATCCCTCCGACATCATTTGACAATACAAATTATTTTGGTTAGAATCATTAGCGGAAATAATCAAATGATTTTGTTGATACATTCGACTAATTAAACGTTTTATAATTAGTAAACTATATTTAGTGTCATAACCTACATTATCCAACAAAATCGATCTATTTAAACCATGATCATGAGCAAGTGCATAAATATACTTCCGAAACAAGGTATTATAGTAAGAAAATATCTCGGAACAAGTAAGACTCATCAACAGACTCTCTAGCCACTCTTTTGGGACGATCTTCATTATCTTCAATAATTTTTGAACCGTCTAAGTTTAGAAAGCATTGTAATATTGTCTTTGCACAAATTCATATATTAGTGTTTTAATGAAATACCATGTTCATCTATTTTTTTCCATCATAATTTGGTATCTTAGTGATCCTTAGATTTGTCTAACTTCTTGAATACGGTAAATTAAAACAAATAAATCTAAAACATTGATGATTCTAATCATTGATATACAATGCAAAGTGAACCATACAAAGGTCAATTAAACCTCTTTGTGTAAAAGAAGATCATACAACATGATTACCTAGGAAAACATGATATTACATATTTAAGTTTATCCAAGTTGAAAAGAGTAATGTAGTTCTCTCTACATTCGCGTTCAAATATTCGTTCCTAAATATCAATTGTATAAAGAAAATACACAATTCTTAGGAAATACCAGAGTAACACCTAACATGTAGGTAAATCAAATACAGCCCTTCGTATTGGTTGGAGTTTCTTTTCCACCGTAAAACATAATAAAGGAAGAAGAAATAAGATGAAGACGTGTGCAAAACGTCGAAATGAAAGATGGCAGGCCCGGCTGGTTTTTTCAGACATTTGAGAGTTGGAGCCAAGCCGAAAGCAAGCAGAGATATGGGTCATCAACAAATAAATAAATAAATAAATAACCAAATTAACAATATCCCAAATAGAATATCCTATAAGTGTTTTATTTGACAAGTTGTTGGAGGGTTACGTTGCCACGAACCTTGTTCACCCACCAAACATCATTAGTTAGGCCACATTTTATCCACATCATGTCATTGGGAGGTCGATTTGTACTATATTGTCTATTACACACTCGACATCATAAAACACTCTCTCATTAACCATCATGGAGTGATCCAGTAGTTGAAGACGAATTTCAGGCTCGTATTTTATATTATACATTCTGAGTTCGATTTTGGCGTTGGTGAATCGCACGATAATGGTTAGGGGTGGCTAAAATGTCTTTGTTAATCTTCTCAATCCCAAAAAGATGGATTGTTGTGGCGAAACCACCAGCTGGTTCCTTTTTTTTTTTTCCTTAAAGAAGCACTCTCTCTCTCCCCTCACTCTTTCAGACAAGAACAATTTACATGAAATGATATAATATTACCTAGCGTTCTGATTTATTAATGTAATTTTATATGTAGAATTTTTTTTATGTAATATTGTATTATTGATTTAAGATATCACAGTAATAGTAAATTCATTTCTTATTGGTGATGTCCCGATTTATTATTCAGACGCCAACATTAATATTATTTTCTTCCTCCTATTTTATCCTGCCTATGTCTTACTTATTTGAGGGGTAATTACCAACATTTTCATTCGCCTCACGACTGGGAATTAATGAATCAATGATTGGCTATGAGGGGTACTAACTATCCTATCTTGTTTAAAATTTTTAGTCATTTCCTTGATTGACCTAATTTTTGTATCCCACCGTCTTGTATATGAGTGGGAACGGATTCCCTCTTGAGCAAATCACACGGGGCATTGGATTTTGATCCAACGGCTACAAACAAGGGGTCCCTCTAAAAGTTATAATAATGATAACCGTTGGATCAAAATCTAACAGTTCGTATGATTTGCTCAGGAAGCTCAGCCTCCTAAGCTCAAGAAGGATCCGTTCCCTATATGAGTTTACATTGACAAGAAAACTAAATTGAATTGAGCCACAACATTTCCTTGCCTCGTCAAAAGGATGGCCCATAAAAAGAAAATTTTCTCTCAACCTAATGTAAACCACAAATCACATTTTACACATCTTATTCTAATGTAACGGGTGAGAAAAAGTCTTTAACGTTATACAATTCTGTTGGAAATGTGCCCTAAAACCAATCATATGATGATACTTTACGGACATTTCAAACTAATGTAGTTCATTTCAAACTAATGTAGTTTAAATGTAAAGGGCAAAGATTATTGTTTGAGCCGTCTAATATAAATGTTATATGCTTAAACGATAAGTCCAAGGAATATGTGATTGGAAGAATGCGATCTAAAGAAGTTAGATTCATGAGACCATTCTTTCGTTGACACATCCTAAACGTTCCTGATCATAGGATTGTCAATTGGGCATTGACAGTCCGTTAAGATCAGTACGTGCTATGTCTTCTCTCAGGGAGAGTGACTAGTCTCGAGTCATTGGTGTGTGTGACATCAAGACAAGTACGTAGGTGCTCAATAGAGAATGAGTTCACTGAACACGATCAACGAAGAGTTCTCATATTCATGTCACATGAGAACTCATGGTTGGGATAATGCAAATTAGTCTTTTGACCTGAGGCATCACAGTTGTCTTGTGGTTAGGTCCTTAATCTTTGATTATGTCAACGTCACTCTATCAGGGTGTCCACGGCATCGTTGGGGTTAAGCCACTTAACCATGGAGGCAAGTGAATGCGCAACAAGGGATCTCTAACCTTCAAACTGTTTGAGGGAGAATACTCTATGATATGATTTAGAATCTCTGGCCAGAGTATGAATGAGATGTTGGAATGCGTTCCAGATCACATTCAAGGTAATCATATAAGTACAAGATTCACATTGGATAGTAGACATGAATAAACTATCAAACCAAACAATGTGGTCAAGAGTATTGTATTAGAGAAAGACCGTATTGCATTTGTAATCCTAAACTGAATAGGTTCTCCACCTCTTCTGATTAGCTTGGGTAACCATGATATGCTGCTAGGTGTCACTCATGGTTTGTGGAAGCCCTAAAAGTGTATTATCACTAACGGGAGAATTGAAAGTAAGTTTCAATTCACAATCGATTTGAAAGAGTTTGAATCGCCCACTGCCTCGCTAAAAGGAACCTAATGGATCGTACACCGTGTAAGGTAGAGTTTGAAGATTCAATGAAGATGAGTAAGAATAATTAAATGGTTTAATTATTTATGGCAAGGATTAATTAATATGATTATTAATCAAACGAATAAGTTCGTTAAAGACCTCGGGTTAGTTTTGGGCCGCAAGGCCCAATGGGATTTGAATGTCAAGCCCATTAACTCAAGTTGTATGACAACTTGAATAAAACAAAGGGCTTGAAAGCCCAATAAACCTATAGGCTAGCCATGTGTAAAAGAATAGGGCTTTTGGTCCATTAGGTCACTTATTTGAAGGGACTATATAAAGGACTTTATAGCCTAAAATTTACTAAGGGTTATTTTTGGGGGAAAGGATGAGAACACAAGCTCTCCTTTCTCTCTAAAATTTCGGCCAATCTAGAGGGGAATAGCTAGCAATCTTACTTCCTCTAGGTCACTCATTTCTTCTTCAATATACCTTGGTGTGGAGACTTAGAGGTTCTCAATTTTGGGAACTTGGAGAAACCTTTTCATCCATCCAAATCCATGGATCTAAGATGCAAGGAATGAAGGCCCTCTCTTTGGGTGATTAGCCTTTGCTTATGCAAAGAGGAATCTACAAAGGTATTGATTTCTCAACTCACTTTGTTTTGAGTTGAGTCTTGATTCACCTATCTACTAGGCTTTGAATTTCATGGGTAAATGTTTTGTTTTAAGTGCATACAAGCATGATTCCGCCTTTAATTGTTAATTGCATGCTATTGATGTTGCTTAAATGAACATGTTTTTCACAAATTTTCCTTCAAGTGGTATCAAGAGCCTAAGTCTAGTAGTTGGTGAATCCTTTTGGGTTTTGTAGTTCATAGTTTGTGATTTGAATGTTGTAATTGTTACAAGCTTTATTCTTGCTTCTTTGAATGTAAATTTTGTTAGAAAATTTGCCATCTCAAATGTTGTAGATGTAGTTCATATGAGCATGAATTTTGGAGCTAAAATTTGGTGCCATGTTTTTGGGGAAATTCGGCCAAATCCAAAGGGTGGAATTTTGGGTTCTTGTTTGACTTGTTAAAATTGTTTTAAAGTGACTTTTGGAACCCCTATGTACCCTAGTATGGTTGTATGTTATTTCCCTTAAGTTTGAGTGGTTTTGGTATGTTTTTGGGTGAAGAATGTTCATGGAGCTCTTATGGGTTTTCATGAATGTTCTTCATTGTTCTTGATATGTTCTTGCCAAGAACAAAAGGTTTGGTGTTTTGATTCAAAGTTTTGATTTATTTCATAAAGTTTTTGTTTTGAAATATTTCTTATGTTTAAATATATTAGATATTTATTTTGAAAAATTAAAGAAATTTTAGTGGGTTGGTGTGTAATGATTTATTCCATTACACACACCCCACTTACAAAAACTTTGAAATTTTTTTTTATTACTTTGCTTCAAAATCAGCCACCCTACTCAATTAGGGTCCTTGTGGGGCTTTTGTGCAATTATATAAAGTTTTGATACTTTTGTGTATTTGCATTTTGACCCAAAAGTTTACGTTTTTACGTAAAGGTCCAAAATCACTAAAAGGACAAATTGTTTTGCTCCTTTAATGAAGTTTTATTTTTTGTGGAAATTTTTGGGTTCTAGTTGTAATTACATGAAGTAGTGGACTTTTGTGTTTTTACAAAGTGACCCCAAAAGTTTAAGTTTTTGCAAAATAGCCCAAAAGTTGAGGTTAATTGCACTATGGCCCAAACAAGTTGAGGTCATAGCATTTTGGCCCAAATTAGGTAGAGAACAAAAATTGTTTTGTCTCTTTAAATGAGAATTGGATTTTCATTTCATTTAGCTCCATTTAAATCAATTCTATGGATACAAAAACCAAATGAAAATGTTGCATTCAAGTTTAATTAGTTAAAGCGTTGATTAATTAAAGAAAGGGTGATTATGAACCTTAGCCTACGATAATTGAGCTATGTGAAAGGCCGTTTCAAATTTGTTTGAACCATGGGAATGTGTAGATTAAATTTTGGTTGTAATTTGATATGATCAATTGTTGTAAAAGAGCATAAGCTCTTCTTTACTTTAAAGTAATTTGATTTGATCAATTGTTGTAAAAGAGCATAAGCTCTTATTTACTTTGAAGTACTCCTTTCTTGTTTTATTCGATATGCATGAAATTGGAGTAGTTGGGTCCAACGCCCAATAAGACAACACGCCTTAATGTGATTAAACGCGTAACTAAAATCAATCTCCATCCCTACACCGAGATTCAACACTAGGCTCGTGTTTGAATCGAATCAAAGGTTCATAGTCATCCTAAGGCCCTAAGGCAACTATATAGTCCATCAATGAATGCAAACCTTATGTTAGTAGTATCATATACTCTTGCTTTAAAAACCGTTTTAAAAGCTTAGTGGGAGTATTATATACAACTAAATCAATCAAATGGACCAATAGTTGTAATAGGACCAAAATGTTTTAATTGGATTAAAATGTATGTTTATATGTGATGAGACCTAAAAACCCTCAACCAAATCAATATTAAGTTGATAAGCGAGAGATGCTTTGAATATCTCTTCGTGGCCTTCCACCGTGGTAGACTCCAATCGTTTGTGACTTGTACACCGGCTTCACCCTATCATGGGGGAGTACAAAGTGCATGCTTACATTCAGGAGGAGTCTATACGCATATGATGAGGTGAGTGTAGGCAACGAGGATAGCCAACATCGTATCATCGTGAGGTTATTCTTGAACCCTTACACAAACTAAGCATGGTGGGAATAACTTAACTAAGTGCAATAGTGCCAACATCGTATCATCGTGAGGCAACATTCTCTAGAGGCCAAACAAGATGGGTAATTACAAACGTTGTAAATGAGTAAAGCGTTATTCTCTCATCATTATTTTTGCTAACCAACATCGTATCATCGTGAGGTGGGCTTGGTAATGGTGAGCCTCCCATACCCTACTAAGAGTTTCCTCCAAAACTCTCGAATTCCGATGAGGGATATGGAATTTGCCAAAAATAGTGGGTGGTGCTATTTGATTTAAAGACCCGAATCAAATGGCTTAAAATCAATCAATTTATATTCGTTATGTATTTGTTTACCAATATATTTGCAAACGCTATCCAAAACTTGACAAAGAAAAGCCAAATACTTTAATTTCCGGACTTAGTTCTACAATCCCATAGATTGTCTTTAATGGCTTGTAGATGTAACTAAGTAGTCTCATCCTCACAATCTTCCTATTGATAATGTATCATTGGAAGAATATGTTAGATAAGTCTAACATGAAAAGGACAACACTTTTAATGTCATAATTCTTCAAATACAAATTATTGTATGAAGAAATAAGAGTTGCTTTGAACAACCCTTAATCAACACAAACTTTAGTGCTTGTCTCTTTGTTACACGAACAAGGAACTTGAGAAGTAAGCACAAGGGCATGGACACTTTATGTGCCATGATTCTTCACTTACAAAATGTTGTATGAAGAAATGAGAGTTGCCTTGAACAACTCTTGAAAGTTTGTTATTATGTTTAGAACATAATGGTTGGTTGACAAAAATAGTCCATTTATATGGACTTATGATGATTTTGAATCATTGAGTGTTGAAGTGTTAAACCACTTAACGAGACGGAAACTAGGCAAGGACTTCACCTTTGTGTCCCTATCCTAATGGTTCACTAAGTTTATTGTAAACTATATAGTGAACAATAACCGCACGCTCTCCAAATCGTTTGATGTGTATAACACATTTGAAATGAGTTTCAAGAGAGATAGTGGGAGTTTAGGGACCATGACTATTGTAGTCAAAAGGGAAGTCAAATGAAGAAGGCAAAATAACTCCAAGGGAACAAACTTTCTTTATGAAAGGATGGACATTGGAAGGGGTATTTGCAAGAAATGTCTTGCAAGTGTCAAGAACACACCTTTCGAAGGTGTTGTAAAATGTTCTTGAAAAGTTCACAACAGTTGGTTCTTCTACTTGAATGCATGATTCCGTATTAGTAACTATGTTTTACAATTGTTGTAAAAGTGTGCTAATAAGAAGTAGAAGATTAAATGAGAGAAGAGAAAGTACTTCACATTCGGAAAGTGAATAAAATATAGATCTCTGCGAAAGCGGATTGTACTTACTTCCTCATATGAACTACCAAAGAAATTGGAAAATACTAAAGATTGTCTTTACATTCCAATTTTAAGGAACTTAAATCCGTCACTATAGTAGAGATGGATAAATGTTTTGTTTGACAAAAACATTGTTCTTTATTAATCAATAATTAGATTATTGTAATTTAATTGGTTGTCTCTATAGTAGAGATGATGTGGTAGTTTAACTGTTTAGAATACGATGATGCTTAAAACCCAAAAGGTTGCAAGGTAGTGACTAATCCCAACTGAGTTGTGATACCTCTAAAACATAAGTTACGAGTTGGTCATAGATGGATGTTTTGGATCGTTAGATCCGGATCCAATACCTTCTTGTTAAAATTGTATAGAGGCGAAATGTTCGAATCTTTATTCTTTTGGAAAGAAGAAAGAATCACAAAGTTGTTGAGGTTAATTCACTTAGATGTTAGTGGCACTTGTCCACAACATAATACTACTCATGTTGTATGACATTCACCGAAGATCACTCTCGGTTGGACTATAGTTTATTTTGAATAAACATAAGTCCGAATACTTTGCAAAAGGTTTCAAAGAATTCAAGAAATGTAAGTAGGTGAGTAAGACGTCTAAAGTATTTACCTCCTTAGATTTGATCCAAGGAAAAAGTAACACTTTAGATTAATTTCCTTGAAAAATATCAAGGAAAGTAGCATCATAAGATAATGAATTTCTCCATTAGGAGAAGAATGAACATAAATAAGATTTAGTTCGTTGGACATTATCAATTACCCATATATAGATGATATATACTTCTAAGACATGTTAGTTGTAGAGATCCATCCATCATGGATCTTAGCAAGCTAGTGGGAGCTATAAGCGTCTTATGAGAAAAGATCAATTGTTTGATTTCTCATAAAGATGTAAATGAATCTTTTGTTTACTAGGTTTACAAAAGATCAGTGGGAGTTGATCATATTCCTAAATTAGAATATATATATACATGATATATATTAATTTTGAAAATGAAAGGAATCCTTCATCGTTAAAGTTATGACTTTAAACATTCTATAATGATAGAATGTATATGGGAGACATAGTCTATATACATGGGATGGAAATCTGTAATGATAGATTTCAAGATATAATTGGATTATATCAATCCCTAAAATAGACAATGAGATGCTAGGAAGTTTCTCATATGATGATAAACTTCAATTAGAATGACAATTCTAGTGAGACTAAGAAGTTGTTCTTCTCAAAGGGAATGTACCCTTTGACTCCCAAAGAAATAATGCGTAAATAGAATCCTTTATGCATACGCAGAAAGGGGATTTATGTATTTCATATTGTATGAAAACATTGATATAAGTCGTACCTAGAACGGTACAAGATGATATCAGTGCAAGCCCAGGATCAGAACCATGGCAACTGTCAAGTGAATCCTTAGGTATTTAAGAAATACTAAGGATGGATTCCTCAAGAATAAGGAAGAATTAGAGTAACGTAATGGAAGCGTAAATGTATTAGATTATGAATCTAATCCATCATAGAATATCTCTTCATTATGAATGAAGTGATAATGAGATATCTCTTTATTATGACTAAAGAGATATTTGGGTGGAAACGTTAAAAGTAAATGACTTTAATGTGTTCCATCATGTATGCAAAATATATTGCCATATAGAAGCTTACAACATTGTTGTTTGGATGGGAAAGTTCATTCATGAACTCTTCATTCGGTTCCAACCAGAAAGTGTATGACACTAATGGGGCGATAGCTCAAGCCAGGGAATCAAGGTCTCATCAAGGTCCGAACTCAAATGAGAGACTGAACCACATGATTGAGAATCATGTATAATGGTGACGTCGTTATTCTCAAGGTTGCTTCTATGGATAACATATAGATATCCATTGTTTAGGCCTACTACTCAGCCATTTATGAAATGAATTACAGAAGAGGTATCATCAATGATGACTAAGCTGATTGGCTCTAGTGCAAGTGGGAGATTGTTGGAAATGTGCCCTAAAACCAATCATATGATGATACTTTATGGACATTTCAAACTAATGTAGTTCATTTCAAACTAATGTAGTTTAAATGTAAAGGGCAAAGATTATTGTTTGAGCCGTCTAATATAAATGTTATATGCTTAAACGATAAGTCCAAGGAATATGTGATTGGAAGAATGCGATCTAAAGAAGTTAGATTCATGAGACCATTCTTTCGTTGACACATCCTAAACGTTCCTGATCATAGGATTGTCAATTGGGCATTGACAGTCCGTTAAGATCAGTACGTGCTATGTCTTCTCTCAGGGAGAGTGACTAGTCTCGAGTCATTGGTGTGTGTGACATCAAGACAAGTACGTAGGTGCTCAATAGAGAATGAGTTCACTGAACACGATCAACGAAGAGTTCTCATATTCATGTCACATGAGAACTCATGGTTGGGATAATGCAAATTAGTCTTTTGACCTGAGGCATCACAGTTGTCTTGTGGTTAGGTCCTTAATCTTTGATTATGTCAACGTCACTCTATCAGGGTGTCCACGGCATCGTTGGGGTTAAGCCACTTAACCATGGAGGCAAGTGAATGCGCAACAAGGGATCTCTAACCTTCAAACTGTTTGAGGGAGAATACTCTATGATATGATTTAGAATCTCTGGCCAGAGTATGAATGAGATGTTGGAATGCGTTCCAGATCACATTCAAGGTAATCATATAAGTACAAGATTCACATTGGATAGTAGACATGAATAAACTATCAAACCAAACAATGTGGTCAAGAGTATTGTATTAGAGAAAGACCGTATTGCATTTGTAATCCTAAACTGAATAGGTTCTCCACCTCTTCTGATTAGCTTGGGTAACCATGATATGCTGCTAGGTGTCACTCATGGTTTGTGGAAGCCCTAAAAGTGTATTATCACTAACGGGAGAATTGAAAGTAAGTTTCAATTCACAATCGATTTGAAAGAGTTTGAATCGCCCACTGCCTCGCTAAAAGGAACCTAATGGATCGTACACCGTGTAAGGTAGAGTTTGAAGATTCAATGAAGATGAGTAAGAATAATTAAATGGTTTAATTATTTATGGCAAGGATTAATTAATATGATTATTAATCAAACGAATAAGTTCGTTAAAGACCTCGGGTTAGTTTTGGGCCGCAAGGCCCAATGGGATTTGAATGTCAAGCCCATTAACTCAAGTTGTATGACAACTTGAATAAAACAAAGGGCTTGAAAGCCCAATAAACCTATAGGCTAGCCATGTGTAAAAGAATAGGGCTTTTGGTCCATTAGGTCACTTATTTGAAGGGACTATATAAAGGACTTTATAGCCTAAAATTTACTAAGGGTTATTTTTGGGGGAAAGGATGAGAACACAAGCTCTCCTTTCTCTCTAAAATTTCGGCCAATCTAGAGGGGAATAGCTAGCAATCTTACTTCCTCTAGGTCACTCATTTCTTCTTCAATATACCTTGGTGTGGAGACTTAGAGGTTCTCAATTTTGGGAACTTGGAGAAACCTTTTCATCCATCCAAATCCATGGATCTAAGATGCAAGGAATGAAGGCCCTCTCTTTGGGTGATTAGCCTTTGCTTATGCAAAGAGGAATCTACAAAGGTATTGATTTCTCAACTCACTTTGTTTTGAGTTGAGTCTTGATTCACCTATCTACTAGGCTTTGAATTTCATGGGTAAATGTTTTGTTTTAAGTGCATACAAGCATGATTCCGCCTTTAATTGTTAATTGCATGCTATTGATGTTGCTTAAATGAACATGTTTTTCACAAATTTTCCTTCAAATTCATGTGCGGCCGTCAGAATTTTTGCTTGTTTTCGAGAGAAATATCTTTTGCCTCGCCTTAATTTTGCACGAAATGAATCCACTAGCATGATTTTAAGAGAACCCTAAACGATACGTGGTTAACATAAAAAGTTAAAAAGTGTTTTTGAGTAAAGTGTTTTTGAGGAGGAATGGTTGACAAATAAATATTGTGCTAACGCATTTAAGAGGATAAATACTTTATAGAGGAACATTTCTAGTGCTATTGTTGAAAATTGAAATAGAAAGGAACGAAGTTACTCAAAAAATGTAGAAGCTTTGAGTGGTGAATGATTATTGGGATGAGTCGCAGACTAAGTCGCTCTCTTTAAGACGTTTCGCAGCTCTACCCAAAGTGTGCAAGCAATTCACAAACACAACATCGTCCCCAGGATAAAACAGCCCAGAACATAATGAAAGAACCTTCGAACACACACCCTTTCTATATGTTGCTTTAGGAACTCAATTTGAAGACAAACACATACGCTATTCTTTTTTTCTTTCTCTATTATTGCTTCGAAATAGGGAACCTATATATATGCAAGAATATAAAATATACGTTGCAAGTTTGAGATATTCAAGGGCTTGAAATCTTAAAGAATCAAAACTGAATAAAACCAAAACGGTCAAATCAAAACCGTAAATATTCAAATGGAACAAAAAAATGTATAAGGACATAATCTGACCGAATCTTTTTTTCTGTTCAGAGAAGGGATCTCATCAATTACTGTGAGAAAGCTTTCTCACGTTTCAAAAGTAGTGGAGGAGACTACTCCTCATCAAAAAGTAAGATTAAAGACAATTTAGGTTATATATATATATATATATATATTTAATGATTGTCATAAACCCAAATATAAAAACCACAACGGACAAAAACATAGCAATTAAAATATTTAAATAAAAACATATTTACTCCAACAATCCCCCACTTGTTTTTGTTTAAAAACCGTAAATCAAGCAACATATTATAAAGCTATGCATAAGTAAAGGTGTTTCTCAACTTGAACCTGTATATAGTGTTAGTGATCCAAACTATACTAGAATAACTTATAGTTTTGAACTCTATCTCTGACAACACCACACACATAACTTTATTAAGGTGAAGTTCAGAAAGTCAGCACATTACTGCCATGTGCTTGTATCCCAGTATAGTGAATGCTCAAGAAACTTGCCCAAGATTTCATAGGAAGCGGTCTCACTTCCACATGTACATAGGTAAGACTATCAAGGATATTCTTGTAGCTAGATATCCCACTCAACATAGAGTATAGACCTTACTAAGAGAAAAAACAATCTCAACCTAAAAACGCTTAAGGATGTCATGCTTCTTAGGGATTGACATGGAATAATATTGTGCTTACGACGTATTTGTCGCCTTTTCCCGTTATAATAACGGTTTTGCACTTTAGCTATTACCGCTGCGCTATCACAATGGATCAAAACAGCTGGAATCGGTTTCTCCCATAAAAGGGTATCTGACAGTAGGTTTCTCAACCATCCTGCTTCTTCGCTTGCTGTAGCTAGCACTATTAATTCTGACTCCATAGTAGACTGCACCAAGATAGTCTGTTTCTTAGACTTCCATGACATAGCCCCACCACTAATACGAAAAATATATCCACTAGTGGCTTTAGAGTCATCTGAAAGAGTATTCCAATCAGCGTCGCTGTAACCTTCTAGGACAACAGGAAACTTCTCATAGTGTACTATGAAATTCATCATTCTTTTAAGGTATCTCATAAGCCTCTCTATAGCATGCCAATGCTCCAAACTAGGTTTGCTAGTAAACCTACATAAAACTCCTACGGCATAAGATATATCAAGCCTAGTGCAATCAGTAGCATAACGAAGGCTACCAATAATACTCGCATACTCAGATTGTTTAACATTGTCACCAGTGTTCTTGAACAATTTTACACTAGGATCATAAGGAGTACAAGTTGGTTTACAATCAAAATAATTATACTTTCTTAATATGCTTTCTATGTAGTGAGATTGATCTAAAGAAAACCCATGTTTGGACCTAGTTATTTTCAAACCAAGTATTACACTAGCTTCACCCAAGTCTTTCATATCAAAATTCGCACATGACAAAGATTTGACATTATTCACAACATGAATATTTGAACCAAACAAGAGCAAATCATCCACATATAGGCAAATTACAGTGCATGTATTATTTTCAGACTTATAATAGATGCATTTGTCACTTTCATTTATTTTAACACCATTCGAAGTAACCAAACTATCAAATTTTGCATGCCATTGTTTAGGAGCCTGTTTCAATCCATAAAGTGACTTATCTAACTTGCAAACTTTATTTTCTTGTCCTGGAATAATATATTTCTTCATCTAATTCACCATTTAAGAAAGTTGTTTTAACATCCATTTGGTGCACGACAAGATCATAAATAGAAGCTAAAGTAAACAATACACGAATAGAAGTTATTCTAGTCATAGGTGAATAAGTATCAAAGAAATCTATATTTTCTCTTTGTCTATAGCCTTTGGCAACAAGTTAGGCTTTAAAATTTTCAATTGAACCGTTTGGTTTTAATTTTCTTTTAAGAATCCATTTGCAACCTATTGTTTTGCAACCAGGTGGAAAATCCACTAATTGCCAAGTTTGATTTGACTCTAGGGAGTCCATTTCATCATTTATAGCTTCTTGCCACAAGTCTACATTTAAAGAAGTTAAGGCTTCTTGAATTGTATTAGGATATTCTTGTAAGTTATATACATGAAAATCAGGCCCAAAATCTTTAGCTATTCGAGCTCTTTTACTTTTCCTAGGTTCTAATGTAGATTGACTATGTTCTACAGCAGTAGGTTCATAAATTTTAGAAGAATTAGAACCCCCACTATTTCGAAGATTAAATGAAAATTTATTCTCATAAAAATCAGCATCAAGTGACTCAATTATGACATGGTTTTTCAAATCATAAAATCTATATGCTTTGCTATTACATGCATAACCAATAAAAACACATTCATATGCTCTACTAGCCAATTTTGATCTTTTTGGATCAGATTTACGAACATAAGCTAAACAACCCCAAGTTCTGAAATACAACACATTTGGTTTCTTTTTTTTCCAAATTTCGTAAGGAGAAATATTTGTTTTTGAGTTAGGGATTCTATTTAACACATAACATACAGTCAACACAATTTCACCCCACCAATAAGAAGCAGCTCCAGAACTAAGTACAGGTAGCAACAGTCAATTCACAAAGAGTTCAATTTTTTTTTTCCGCTTTACGATTCATTTCAGGAGAATAAGGAGCAGTAATTTCATGAATAATTCCATGAGACTTAAACAAATTAACAAATTTAGTAGATTCATATTCTTGTCCTCTATCACTACGAAATCCTTTAATATTACGATTAAATTGATTTTCAGCTTCACTTAAGAAAGTTTTGAACATGTCAATAGCTTCACTTTTATTTTTTCATAAGATAGACAAAACAATAATTCGAACAATCATCAATAAAGGTAATAAAATAATGTTTTCCATTTCTAGTTAACACTCTATCAAATTCGCGTATATCAGAATGAATTAAGTCAAGTGGTTCAGATTCTCTATTGATAGATTTATGCGAAGTTTTAGTGATTTTAGCTTGACTACAATATTCACATTTTTCAAAATCATTCAATGATAAGTTAGGTAAAAAACCTAAGTTATTCATGTTCTTAACCAAACGTTTGTTAACATGACAAAGTCTAGCATGCCAAGTATTAAAAGAAGACAACATGTAAGTAGAAGTAGACATTTCATTAACATTAACATTCAATTTAAACATCCCATCAGTAGTATATCCCTTTCTCACAAAAACCCCATTTTTAGTAAGAGTATACGTATCTGCTCCAATGGTTTGACTGAATCCAGCCTTGTTAAGAAGAAAGCCTGAGACCAGATTCTTCCTTATCGCTGGAGCGTGCATCACATCTTTTAGTATCATGGTTTTTCTAGAGGTGAACTTCAACTCCGCCTCTTCAGTACCAGCAACATCAGTTAAGTGCGAATCACCCAACAACACATTCCTTCCTTCAGTCACAAAATAGGTCTTGAAAAGGGAACGATCATAGCAAACATGGCGAGAAGCACCAGTGTCCACCCACCATCCCTCGGATCCATCAACAACATTGATTTGTGATATCATTGCAATCAGTTGCTCTTCAACAAGATTTGTCTCAGAAGCAGAGTTTACCTTATAATGCATGGCAGATTGAATGCATCTTAAAATTGTTGAAAACTAAAATAGAAAGGAACGAAGTTACCCGAAAAAAGTAGAAGCCTTAAGTGGTGAATGATTCTTGGGATGCGTCGCGGACTAAGTCACTTTCTTTAAGACGTTTCGCGGCTCTGTCCAAAGTGTGCAAGCAGTTTACAAACACCACATCGTCTCCAGGATAAAACAACCCAGAACCTTCTTCTGATAAGGTTCTTCCTTGCACAGTGAAAGAACCTTCAAACTCACACCTTTTCTATATGTTGCTTTAGAACTCAATTTTAAGAAAAACACATACGCTATTCTTTTTTCTTTCTCTATTATTTCTTCGAAACAGGGAACCTATATATATTCAAGAATATAAAATATGCGCTGCAAGTTTGAGAGATTCAAGGGCTTGAAATCTTAAAGAATCAAAATTGAATAAAACCAAAACGGTCAAATCAAAACCGTAAATATTCAAACAGAACAAAAAAAATGTATAAGGACATAATCTAACCTAATATTCTTCTCTATTCAGAGAAGGGATCCCATCAATTAATGTGAGAAAGCTTTCTCACGTTTCAAAAGTAGTGGAGGAGATTGCTCCTCATCAAAAAGTAAGATAGACAATTTAGGTTATATATATATTTAATGATTCTATAAACCCAAATATAAAAACCACAACGAACAAAAACATAGCAATTCAAATATTTAAATGAAAACATATTTACTCCAACATGTTGGTTAAAGGTCATTTTGGAAGTACTTCTTTAGATAGCATTTTTGCTCAAAAGCGTTTTTAGTAACAACACTACTATTAGAAAAGAACAACAAATTTTTTTAATTAAAAATACAAGTGCTTTGTAAAAAACCATTCGAAGTGTTTGCTAAAACCACCTTTTATGTGACTCGTGTCACAAATCTTTTACGACCTTCAACTTTCTTGATTAAACAAAAAAGCCTTCTGTTCAGTCATAGGGTTTTACTCTGAGGTCAAGCTCTCATTGCAAATAAGGGCCCAAGCATAAAGACAATTCATGACAAGCCCATAAATAACTGGGGCTTTTTTCAATTTTGTTTGTACTTCATGAGGAAAGAAAAAATGTTAAAGAATCTTTGTTAAAGATTAAAGTGGAACGTCACTTGGTACTACGATTTAAAAGTATTTCTTTTTGTTTGTAAATGAGAGGTCTTCCGTTTTTGAACCATATTATTGTTAGCCCATTGTGAAGCTTAGCCCACTCTCTTACTTTCTTAATGTAGATGATATTGTTAGTTTTAATAAAAATAATATTAAAGTGAAATAGTAGTGATGAATCACTCTATTTTTTCTTTTTTCTTTTTTAAATATTTGATGTTAGTTAGGAACATGGGCGTTGAAAAAAGATGCAATAGGTTTGAAGAAAAGTAGTATTACGTATGTTAGTAGGGGGAAGGGTATTTAGTCCTGGTTTGGGATTGAGGTGATTTTAAAAAAAATGGGTGTGAAAAAAAGTTGGGAGGGTTTTTGGTGTTTGATAAACTCTCAAAATCAGCTTTATTTCAAAGTTTTGGATGGAAAAAAGCTAAAAATGAGAAGCTACAAAAAGCAGCTTATTTGTGAAAACATGGAGCTACAGTATTTTTATTAAAGAAAATTTCAAATTGCCAACATTGCCCTTCTTTCTCTCTGCCTTTTCTCTTCCGCATGCCCTCCTTTTACAAAACACTCAGAGATTCTCGCACGTCCTCTTCTCCTCTGTTGCCTGCCTCTACACCTCTTCCTCCTCCTCCTTTTCTTCTCTCTTCGTTGGTCTCAGTGCCATAGATGCCGCCGTCGCCTTCCCTCTCTCTCGCCGTCGTCTTCCCTCATTCCTTTGGTAAGCTTCTCTTGTCTAAAATTTTGTTATTTATTTGTGTGGATTTTTAAATTTGGGGATGGGGAGAGTGAGAGGGGTGGGAAGAGCGAAGGGATGAGTGTATGGGTGTCGGGAAAAAAACTTGGCATGGAGAAAATAGTTAGGGAAAAAATTAGGGTTTGTCGAGGAAACAAGAAAATTTGAGAGAGAAGTAAGAAAAATTGATTACTTCTCTATTCATTTTCCTTGACAGATCTTGATGCATGTTAAGCATAAGAAGTGATAATGTATGTTTGTTCCCTGAATCTTGTTTTGGATTAAAGAGTTACTTGTGTTTTTGTTGTGCTTGGTTGGGGAAAAAGTGGAGGAAAATTTGGAATTGTTACGATTGGTATTGGATTTGAGTGTATCGCTTCTTTTCTGATACAAGGTTGAAACCCTCATCTATGCACTTGAGAAAATTGCCAAGTTCAAGATTCCCCTACTGATTTGTGCAAATTTGAACTATGTGCCTCAAAGGTTAGCCTTCTACTGTTAGTGATGAAGTAGCAATGAGTTGAGTTTTGCATGTTAATAAAAGTGAGAGGGAGAATAGAAGTGATGCAATGCACGTATCTTGTGTTTTGTTGCAGAGTTTTGTAGAAGGATAAAAAGGTGAATGAAAAATGAAATTGTATGTTTTTAGTAAAGGTGTATATTGGGTTCGGGCTATGTGTTGATAACTACAATTTAGGAGATGTTAGAATCATCCAATAAGCTTGAATTTATTGGTCTTCTCTGATGAATATTTTGATAAGAGTTTTATGGTAGGCATCTTACAATCCCTTTGGTAATTGCTGCGTTTTTGCTCACTTCTGGTGTAGCAGAAGGTTTAGCTGTTTGATTGTTCTATGATTGCTGGTACGCAGAAGGTTTAGATTAATGGGATATGTATTGGCTGTTAGATGTTGCAGCTTATCTCACTGTGTCGATTAGTCCATGGTGCATTATTGTCTTGGCCATCTTACCTTACCCTATTGGCTCTTGGATTTTCACTGGACGGTATACTTCGTTGTGGGTATTCATTTTATGCTTTCATTTTCACTGGCTCTTGGATTTTCATTGGACGGTATACTTTGTTGTCTTGGTCATCTTACCTTACCTTACTGAGTCTTATGCTTTTATTCATTTTCTTTTAATAAAATGAGAATTAGTTTGCCTACTATACCTATATCTTTTCATCTGGGTTACCATTTGTTCTGTTTTCAGACAATGTTGAGCTCGGTATAACATGTGGAAAGTACTTCCGGGTGTCTTGCCTTAGCATCATTGATGCAGGTACTCCATAGTTTTCATATCATTCTAAGCAATTTGTTCGCCGACTTGTGAAAAACTGATTTGACTAACTTTGTCATTTGGTATTATCTTCAGGTGATTTGGATGTTATCAAGACGCTGCTTGGTGATCAGTGAAGGAGAGTAGGATGATACCTCTATGTTTAGTGTAGTGTTTTGTTTTGAGATTTGCCCTTTGTTTTCTCTGAATGAAATTCTCAATTTTCTTTGACAATGTTGTGTTGCTAAGTTTCCAAATGCTTAGATTCTACTATATGTGTAAGGTGATCTTCGTTGTGACTTGATGCATGGCATTTTGAGATTCATTAAAGTTAATTTTGTTACATTAGATATCCTATTCGGGGTTTTTTCTTCGAACCTTGAACTGAAATGCTTACGCTAAGTAGTTGAGCAAAAAATAGCATAGTATGAAATGTTGGATAGCTAGATAGGTTTCAATTTGGTATCGGATTTCGCTTCTTTAAAAACCATTTTTGTTCATAAGTGCTATTAAAGGGCTGGTTTGGTATTGATGTGCTTTGAAAAAAATAAAGTATATTTAGTAATTCACCTTTATTTGTTAAGAAAATTAAATTAATGGCACATCTAGTATTATACTCTTTTTGGTCATTTTATATAGTCACAACTGTTTTAGATAAAAGTTTACCAAACACTATAATACTGTTTTTTTTTTCTTTTCAAAAGCACTTTTACAAAAAAGTTTACCAAACACTCTGCTGCTTTATTTTACAGCTGCTTATTCTCACAACACAGCAAAAACAGTTTTTTTTTAAAGCACATTAATACCAAACCAGCCCTTAGTAGGAGGAAGGTGAGAGTTTCAAATCAATACAATAATTTAGAAGAAATAAATAGAAACCTAACACCATATTCATTAAAAGTTGAATCAATAAATTCTAACATGCCAAATGTACTATATCATTCAATGCATATTGAAAGGTCATGAACCAAAGCAATAACAAAATCAGACAAGTTGACTATATTATTCTATCTTAGACCCAAAAAAAAAAAAAAAAAAAAAAGGAGGCTACATTAGTCTATTTGTTGAAAACATTGGCAATGTTGAAAATGTTGGCAGATTAATGAATGCCCACACAGATTTTTCAATACCCACAAATAGTAATGTAGACTTTGAAAATGAAGGAGATCATATTTTTCAAAGGGTGTAATTAATACGTTTGGAGTTGCTCTATAAATAGAGCGCTTCGACAGCTATCAAAATACACAGAGAAAAAAGGAAAGATCAATAACATCAATATATATTCCTCCCTCTTTTATTTATCATCCCTTTGTGTTATAGTTACAGTGTGATATTTTACACATGCTTATCTCCTGTCATTAGTAAAGGTTATCTCTCTAACTTTTACATATTTATAACACGTTATCAGCACGACTCTCTAAAATCTAGCCATTTTCTCATTTCTCTTTGCCGAATGAAAGTAAAGAAAAAAAAAATGTTTCCTCTTAGGATTTTACTGTTCATCTTCTTCCTCTGTCTCAATTGCTAGACATACCCTCGTGAAGAACTGCTTGCACCATGCCTGCTTTTAGTTCTCAGCCTAACAGTTACATATATCTTTGATTTCTTGTTTGGTGTAGATCTTGATTACTAAGCCAGTGTTTATTTATGTTACTTTTATTGCAATCCAAGATGGTGCGGTACAATCGCCCATCTTAAATTGCAAATTTAATTTTACTACAATCCAAGATGGTGTGGTATCATCGTCTATCTTGGACTGCAAATTTTAGGTAGAGCGGTATAATCGCCCACCTTACCCTACGTATTTAAATTTGCCTACTGTTTAATTTCATTGCAATTTAGGCGATACGGTATAATCGACCACCCTGCTCTGCGTATTTAAATTTTCTTGTTATTTGAGTGGTGCGGAATAATCACCCATCCTATGTTATGTTATTTCAATGAGAATGGTGCGGTACAAACGCCCTCCTCATTCATCATGTAAATCTCGAGCTTGAAGTTTTAAGTGCTTATCATTTTGGCCTGAAGATCAAAATGAAAAAAAATTGTAAGAACAAGAAGTTCTAACACTACATACCTCCAAAATACATATGATTTCAAGTTCTTACACATCTCAGTTTTCTTTCAGAAAAGAAAATGGCGAACTTGGCAAAGCTTGATTTTGTTGCCTTGGACATTATTGGGAATAACTACCTTACCTGAGTAGTGGATACCAAAATCCATTTGGAGGCAGGGAATCTTGGAGAAACAATCAAGGAAGAGAACAATGCATTTTCTCAAGATCGGGCGAAGGCCTTGATCTTTATCCGTCGCCACCTTGATGAAGGACTAAAAGTCGAGTACCTAACAGTTGAAGATCCGTTAGCACTTTGGAAGGCTTTGGGAAACAGATATAATCACCAGAAAACAGTGATTCTTCTAAGAGCTCATTATGAGTGGACTCACCTAAGGATCCAGGATTTCAAGTCAGTGGCTGAGTACAATTCTGCCATGTTTAAAATTAGCTCCCAGATGAAACTCTGTAGGGAAACCATCACTGAGGAAGGTATGTTGGAAAAGACTTTCAGCACCTTTCATGCCTCAAATGTGCTCTTGCAACACCAGGATAGGGAGCGATGTTTCACTGAATACAACCAGCTGATATATGTGCTCTTGGTTGCTGAATAAAACAATGAGCTCCTGATGAAGAATCATCAGTCCAGACCTACTAGATCTGCACCATTCTCAGGAATGAATGATGCTTCCCTTGAAGTGAACGTCATATCTTCTAGTGGCAATAATTATAAACGAGGACCTGGCCACAAGCGAGGACGGTGGAACGGGAAAGGCAAGAATCATGGTGTCCAGTTTCACAACTAGGTTCCAAGGCATAATTTAGGCATGGGCTTTAAAAATGTAAATCGCCACAAAGGCAAAGCTCATATAAACAATGCTCCCAGAAATTCTGAAGGAACCTACCATAAGTGTGGTGGCAATGGGTACTGGGTGCATACTTGTCGTACCCCAAAACATCTAGTGGATCTATATCAAGCCTCCATCAAGAAAAAGGGTGTCGAGACCAATTTTCTCGACCAGGCTAAACCAATGGATATACCTGATCTAGTGTGTAAGTTATCAGGGTAGTTGAACATAACCCACCTAGATGTCTCAGATTTTATTGTGGAAAGGGGGAATAAAGCATACCGGTCCGACTAAATCGTTTATGTTTGATGTACTGAACTTGTAGTTCAAAACTAGCATTTCAAATTCAATAAAAGTGGTGTTTAAATTCCCTGTTATAACTTGCTTTTAACTGTGATTCCCTTATTCAGAGAGTATGGATAAAAACTATGGTCATTCTCAAAACATGAGAAATGGCGGAGATATTTGTCTTATAGACTTCACAACCACGCATACAATACTTCGAGATTGAAAGTATTTCTTAAGATTGATGCTTACAAAAGTAAGGGTAACAACAATATCAGGCCTTCAGATGTAATTGAAGGCTCAGGGAAAGCCTAGATTATGTTACCAAATAGCACAATATTGTCCATACATAATGCGTTGTATGCTACTCGATCGACTCGAAATTTGTTGAGTTTTAAAGACATACATTTAAATGGATAACACATTGAAACGAAAAGTGCAGAAAATGTGGAATATCTATGCATTACCTCCAATGATACCCATAAGCGTATATTAAAGAAGTTGCATGGTTTGACAAGTGGATTGTATTATACATGCATAAAGACAGTTGAATCACATATTGTCATGAACCATAAGTTCATTGATTCAAAAGTTTACATGCTTTGGCATGACCGTCTGGTCATCCAAGATCTACCATGATGCGTAGAATCATTACCAATTCTAATGGACATCCATTATTGAGTAGACACATTGCTATCTCAAATGATAACCCTTGCAAGGCATGTTCTCAAGGGAAGTTGGTAATTAGACCATCACAATTACAGGTTGATGCTGAATCCCCATCATTTCTGCAAAGAATTCAATGGGATATTTGTGGGTCTATTCAACTATCTTGTGGACCATTTCGATATTTTTATGGTTTTGGTTGATGCATAAACTCGATGGTCACATGTTTGTCTCTTATCTACTTAGAATGTAGCTTTTGCGAGATTTCTTGCTCAGATAATTAAGTTGCGAGCACAGTTCCCAGATTACCCTATTAAGTCAATCTGACTTGACAACGCTGGTGAATTTATGTCTCAAACTTTTGATGATTACTGCATGACATTGGGCATTGATGTTGAGCACCCTGTTCCTCATATCCATAATCAAAATGGTTTAGCAGAAGCATTGATCAAGCGACTTCAGTTAATAGCTCACACTCTGCTTATGAAAACAAAATTGCCAGTTTCTACATGGGACATGCCATATTACATGTTGCATCATTGGTTCGTTTAAGACCTATAGGCAACCACCAATACTCCTCAGTACAACTCGTGGTTGGACATCAGTCAAACATTTCACATTTACGAGTTTTTGATTGTGCTATTTATGTATCTATTGCACCACCACAATGCACTAAGATGGAACCTCAGCGTAAACTGGGAATTTGTGTGGGTTTTGATTCACCATTTATCATTAGTTATTTGGAACCCTTGACAAGTGATATGTTTACAGCTCGGTTTGCTGATTGTCACTTTGATGAGACAATCTTCCCATCATTAGGGGGAGAAGAGACTATTCCAGAAGAATGGCAAGAGCTGATATGAGTTGTTCCCACCTTATCTCATTTTGATTCTCGAAGCATTCAATGTGAAATTGAAGTAAAAAGGATCGTTCATCTTCAAAGTATTGTCAATCAAATGCTAGATGCATTTAATGATGTTATGAAAGTGACAAAATCACATATGCCAGCTGCAAATGCACTTGCAAGAATTGATGTCCCTGTTAGACAAAATAAAGTGGCAGCGAATGATTAATCTGGTACACGCTTGAAGCATGGTAGACCTCCAAGTTCAAAAGATTCAGCCCCTCGAAAGAGAAACACAAAGGCATAACTGAATCCAAATGAAATCATTCAAGAAGAAAAAATGAATGACAAATCCATAATTTATGATTCTGTACTTTCAAAAAAAGAAAATGTCCTTGATGAGACACATGTACCTGAAGAAACAGATGTACATGAAAGCAAAGAAATCTCCATAAATTATGCTTGTACTAATGAATTGTGGGATCGGAATGAAATAATCATCGACGACATGTTCGCATTCATAGTAGCCAATGAAATCATATTAAGTGATGATCTTGAGCCCCGCTCTATTGATGAATGCAAATAGAGGCAAGATTGGCCCAAGCGGAAAGATGCAATCCAGGCAGAATTAAATTCCTTCAAAAGGTGAAATAGTTTTGGACCAGTAGTCCAAAACCTACCTAGTATAAACCCCGTGGGTTACAAATGGGTATTTATAAGAAAGCGAAATGAGAAAAACGAGATTGCAAGATATAAAGCACGACTCATTGCACAAGGCTTTTCTCAAGACTTGGAATTGATTATGAGGAGACATACTCTTCTGTAATGGATGCAATTACGTTCCGTTATTTAAAAAGTTTAGTGGTTTCAGAAAAACTTGACATGCGACTTATGGATGTCATCACCGCGCATCTATATGGAGAATTAGATACTGACATATACATGAAAGTCCTAGAAGGACTTAAGTTGCCTGAAACAACTAACAAACCACGATGTATGCTCTTAATCAAATTAAGGAGATCATTGAATGAGCTAAAACAATATAGACGAATGTTGTATAATTGTCTCAGTGAGTATTTGATCAAAGAAGGGTATACCAACAATGTCATTTGCCCTTGTGTGTTCATTAAGAAATCCAACTCTAGATTTTCTATAGTGGCAGTATATGTTGATGATATGAACCTAGTTGGAACCTTTAAAGAGCTCAATAAAACTGCTAACTATCTAAAAAGCGAAGTTGAAATGAAAGACCTTGGAAAAATTTTGTCTAGGCTTGCAGATCAAGCATTGTGCTAGTGGAATTTTGGTCCACCAATTAGCTTACATTGAAAAAATCCTGAAGCGATTTGGCATGGACAAGGCTTATCCACTTAGCACGCCAATGGTCGTTCGTTCTCTGGACATTAAGAGAGATCTATTTCGTCCAAAAGAAGATGATGAACTAGTTCTTGGTCCAGAAGTACCATATTTGAGTGCAATAGGTGCTTTACTATATTTAGCACAATGTACTAGACCAGATATAGCCTTTTCAGTCAACTTGTTAGCAAAATATAGCTCTGCTCCAACAATTCGTCATTGGAAGGGAGTCGAAGATGTATTGAGATATCTTCGTGGAACAATAGACGTGAGTCTCTTCTACTCAGAGAAATCCTCAAATGACTAGGTCCTTGTTAAATATGCAGATGCTGGTTTTCTCTCTGATCCGCATAAGGTCGCCTTACAAACTGGATATGTGTTCAAGAATGGAGATACAGCAATCTTATGGCGCTCAACAAAGCAAACATTAGTTGCTACATCTTTAAATCATTCAGAAATACTTGATTTACATGAAGCAAGTCGTGAGTGTTCTTGGTTAAGATCAATGATCCATCATATTCGTAATTCATGTGGTCTACCTTCAAAGGCAGACACTTCAACTGTCATCCATGAAAACGATGTAGCCTATGTTTCCCAAATGAAAGAAGGATTCATGAAGGGCGATAAGACTAAACACATATCTCCAAAGTTTTTCAGTGTACATGAGCTTCAGAAGGCTAAAGTTATTGAAGTCAGACAAATCCGTTTCAATGAAAATCTGGTAAATTTGTTCACCAAATCTCTACTAAAGTGCACGTTTCAAAAGCTAGTGCAAAGTATCGGATTATGTCGACTTAGCAATCCGATAAATTTTGAGAATGCGGAATTAGGAGGAGATATATATATCAGGGGGAGCATCCATGATATGTGCATGTTATACTCTTTTTCCTTCGATTAGGATTTTTCCCACTGGGTTTTTCCTATCAAGGTTTTAACGAGGCAACATAAGCATACTTAACACTATATCAACAATCCAGATAAAGTTGTACTCTTTTTCCTTCGCTATGGTTTTTTTCCACTGGGTTTTTCCAAGCAAGGTTTTAACGAAACAACTAATGTTGATATGTGGGCATCCAAGGGGGAGTGTTGAAAACATTGGCAATGTTGAAAATGTTGGCAGATTAATGAATGTCCACATAGATTTTTCAATAACCACACATAGTAATGTAGACTTTGGAAATGAAGGAGATTATATTTTTCAAAGGGTGTAATTAATATGTTTGGAGTTGCTCTATAAATAGAGCGCTCCGACTGCTATCAAAATACACAGAGAAAAAGGAAAGATCAATAACATCAGTATCTATTACTCCCTATTTTATTTGTCATCCCTTTGTGTTATAGTTACAGTATAATATTTTACACCTGCTTCGCTCCTATCATTAGTAAAGGTTATCTCTCTAACTTTTACTTATTTATAACACTATCCATATAGTTTGACAGTTTTTACTATTCCATTCTCCATCTTTTGCACTATGTGTCATCCACAATCTTACAACACACCATTATGGATGTCTGCATATCAGGGGTCAGTTGCCTCGCTAGTGGAAAAAAAATCATAGCAAAGAAAAAGAGTACAACTTTATTATCTTTGAAATAATATTGAATGTGCTCATGTTGTCTCGTTAAAACCTTGCTTAGCAAAACTCAATGAGAAAAAAATCCTAGTTGAAGGAAATAGAGTCCCTGATTTTTGCAATCTTCAATTTGACTGATTATTAAGTCAGCGTAATCCACCCTGCACTAGCTTCTGAAATGTAAACTTTGGTAGAGATTTAGTGATAGGTCTACTAGATTATTGATGAAATAGATATGTCTAACTTCTATAACTTTAGCATTTTAAAACTCATATGTATTAAAAAATTTAGAGATAATATTTTTAATCTTGTCGTTTTTGATACAATATTTCTTTATTTAAGCAATATAAACTACATTATCTTCATGAATTTTGTCATTGTTATGATTAATTCTTTTTTTTTTTTTTCATTTTATAATCAATTATTTTGTGAAAGAATTATTATAGTATACTATTTGATGCACAAATTAATTTGGGACTAATTAGACACATGGTTTTCGTGATAATAAGACAATTGGAAGATAGCTCCTGTGACAAATAAAAATAGAATTTAAACCATGTGGTGGAGTTCATTAACGAATTTAGCCCAAAAAATAATTTTAACGTTAAATGCAGAGATAAAAATATACTTCACGTTTGCTCCTTCTTCTTCCTCATCTGCTCTCTCTATTATTTATACTTTCACATAGCCAGAAAAACTATGGATATGGTGTGGAAGAACCTTTTGAAAGAAGGGACGGGTGCCAACAAGTCTAATTTGCAGCAGACTTTTTTTATTTTTGAAAGAATTTGAAGCAGACTTTGGGGGGAGATGACTTTGCAGGAGGTTTTGGTAAGAGCTGGGGTTGTGAGAGAAGATGCACAAGTGGCTTCAAAGCCTAATGATGCTGGTTTTCTTTGGTGATTTGTCTCGTTTTGAAGATTCTGGCAATTTGGGATTCGAGTTTCAGCAACCGAATCGCCGTGTTGATGGGATGGGGAATTGAGTTTCTAAGAACAATAATCATCGGGTTCTTAGAAACTCGATTTGGAACCCGATGATGATTGTTCTTAGATCAAATCAACATCAGCAACAATATCAACCTGCCAGAGTCGAAAAAACATGCAGGTTGAATTGTCAACAGATGCCATAGCAGCAATATCAACAGATGCCACAGCAGCAACCTATGACTTACAACACTTCGTAGCTACCTATGCGACCAAATGTTCAGTTGGGTAGTCCTGGAATGAGGGTAGGATTAGGGATGGGCTCAAAAAACCAAAAACTGAAAAAAAAAATTAAACCAAACTCGAAAAAAACTGAACAAAAAAAAAAGCACCGAACTAAGAAAATCGAACTGAATCGAAATTGGTTGGTTCAATTTCGATTTTGGTGGTCTGGAAATCAAACTGAACCAAATCAAACCGATATATATTATTAATTATTTAATATATATTAATGATGAAATCATATACAAATGTTTATATATGTTATTAATCATTGTCATTGCACATTTTTGCATAAATCGTCAATCCATGCAAATTTTCTTCTGATCAGTTTGTAATAAACCTTAAGTAATGTGAACCGTGTTGAGAATTGTGAGAGTTTTGAACATTTGCATTAACAAATGTATGTCGGGTCCATCTGTGTTTGCTTACCAAATGCCACAGACTGAATTATCCGAGTTGTAGAAAATATATAGCAGGTTTTCAGCATCATACCAAGAAACATGCAGGCTGAATTGTCAGAGTCGAAAAAAAAACCAAAATCGAACTGAAACCGAACCAATAAAAAGGAAATCAAAATTAAACCGAACCGAATCAAAAATTCAGTTTGGTTTTGGTTGTGGCAAAAAACCGAACCAATGGGAACCAAATCCATCCCTAGGTGGGATGATGTGAACTGGTGATCCAGGTATGAATGGCGATATGGTTCTGAGTCCACAGATGGGAATGCTTGGGCCTAGGACTTGTAGGACCAGAGAGACAAAAAAGAAAATAATATTTTTACCTCTGCATTTAACGAAAAAAATCATTTTTGGACTAAATTTGCTAACAGCTCAAACCACGAGGATTTAAATCTTAATTATTTTTACCACGAGGACTATCTTTGAATTACCTTATCACCACGAGAACCATTAATGACCATTAATTTGACAAGAGTAGCAAACACATATAATATATTTTATTGCACAATATAGTTTATCTGATTGGAGTAGTCTGAGAACTTACCTCGAGGATGAGGCGATGGCGGCTACAGCTGTGAATTAGTATCTGGGACATTAGTTTAGGGTTTTTCTATTGTTGTTTGTCTTTCTGCTTTTGGGTTTAAGTTTGTGTGGATCTTCCATTTTATTTTGGGTTGTAACTCTCCTATTGCTTGGGATTTTTAACTCTTTTATTAAGGATTTTGTGTGTTTTTTGGACTTAGCCAGTTATTACATTTGTAATTTCCTCTTTATCTTTAGAAAGTTGTTATTTGTACTTTAAAAATTTTATTTTTCACTTCAAACTTTTTATATTTAGATCAAAATACATTCGAAAAGAATACAGAATGAGATTTTTAGAATACAAATACCATTTGCATACTGAATGAAGTTTGTTTTGTGGGAAAACAATAAAAAGTCATATAGACCCAACCGACACTGCGTTTTGCGTTTTAGTGTATAAAAGCCCTTGCAAAACCCTAATCCACTGTCGACCACCTCTCTGCCTCTGCGTCTTGGAATTCTTGAGAAGGCAGCCATGGGGAAGGTGAAGGGCAAGCACCGTTTGGACAAGTACTACAAACTAGCCAAAGAGCATGGCTACCGCTCCCGAGCTTCATGGAAGCTTGCCCAGCTCGACACCAAGCACCAATTCCTCCACTCTGCTCACGCCGTCCTCGACCTCTGCGCCGCCCCCGGCGGATGGATGCAAGTCGCTGTGCAGCGCGTGCCCGTCGGCAGCCTCGTGGTCGGCGTCGACCTAGTCCCCATCGCCCCGGTCCGCGGCGCCTTCTCCATCCAGCAGGACATCACCAAGCCCGAGTGCACGGCCAGGCTCAGAAAGCTGATAAAGGAGAATGGGTGTTCGGCTTTCGATTTGGTGCTTCATGATGGGTCGCCTAATGTCGGTGGCGCGTGGTCTTCGGAGGCGACGGCTCAGAACGCTTTGGTCGTTGATGCGGTGAAGTTGGCTACTCAGCTTTTGGCTCCCAAAGGAACATTTATTACTAAAGTATGTGTTGAATTTACATGTTGGCAATCGGGTTTTTGTGGGTTTGTATTGGATTTTTTGTATTTTTTGTGAGAAATGGGTTGGGGGTTGGTTTGCTTGCTGGGTTACTTCAAATGAAAAGTTTAAACTATGAGTTGTTAAATTTTGAGTTCTATTTGTTTGATTCATTACTGCATTCCTGAATGGGGCAGCGCTTGGAGTTAATTATACCTTAATATGCACGAAATTCCTGTTTTCAATTTGTTTAAGAGCTCAAACTGTTTAATATTTCAAGAATTGAATTGTGGACGTCTTTAAACATATAAGTATTTTGTTTATGTAAGTTTTTTTGGTTTTGTTTTAGAATGCGAGCGCTTATTATTGTTTTGTTGCAGATCTTCAGATCGCAGGATTATAATGCTGTCTACTATTGTATGAAGGAGGTGATTTTCCAGTTCCTTTATTTATTGTAATTCTCTACATTGATATGCCTATTTGATCCTCGTATATAGGTTGCAAAACGTATTTATTCCGACACTCTGGATTTGGATATGCCTGTCTGATCCTGGTATCTAATCTGCAGCTATTTGAGAAGGTTGAACAGGATAAACCAGCAGCTAGTCGTAGCTCATCTGCTGAGACATATCTTTTGGGTTTTAAGTACAAGGCTCCTGCAAAGATTGATCCGCGCCTACTTGACGTGAAGCATCTATTTAAGTCTGTAGAACCTCAGAAGAAGGTAACTCATATTAGATTAAGCAGAATACCTGCTTTATATAAGTACAAAATTCTTGCCTTTTAAAAAATTAGTTTTAATATATTTATTCTCTTTACAACACCTTGATATAGGTGGTAGATGTACTAAGAGGAACAAAGCAAAAAAGACACCGTGATGGGTAAAAGTTCTTTCTAATTTTTAATTTTTTTTTCTTTATATCTTTACCTGATCACTATTGTATGAGCTGAAGCGTTCTAATTTCCAAACAGGATCATTGTATGTGGTTTTTCAAAGCATTTGTGTGGAAATTCATAAGTAATTGGTAAAATTGCATAGGATTGTTAACGGTGACGGCTGAACCCTAGTATTTCCCATAAGTAATTTTCTTAAAATCTGTTTTATTACTTTCTGTTTTGCTGATTAATTTTATAAAAGCCCAATTTCATTTATTTTAATTTTATTGATGGGTCAATGATTTTGCTCTATCCACCATTGACCTTGTTTGTTCAAATTTTTTGAGTTCTTATGATTGCTATCTCTACCTGGTTCTCTTTATTTTTGTGTTCCTCTGATTGATATCTCACAAGTGTTGCCTGATTGGGTTCTATATTTAGGTATGAAGACGGAGACACAATTTTGAGAAAAGTGTCTTCTGCTGCTGCTTTCATTTGGTCTGATGTTCCTCTTGATATCCTGGGTTCTACTACATCCATAAGCTTTGACGATGAGGCATCTTTACTCATCAAGGATCATGCTTTAACAACAGAAGAGGTAGTCATTTCTTGTTTTTTCTTAGCATGTTGTGTTCTCTTGATATAGATTTTACTTTTCCCTACTAGGTGAAAAAAATGTGTTTTATTTGCCCCTTTAATACTTTGGAACCCTTGTAGTGTTCCAACCACTTTAACTATTATGGTTTGACAGGTTAAAACTCTCTGTGATGATCTGCGTGTTTTGGGGAAGCAAGATTTCAAGTACCTTTTGAAGTAAGAAATGCTAGTTCTTTTATCTATAAATTGCTCTTTTAGATTTAAAAATTGCATTTTGTGGCTAGACCTTATTAGATCTCCCCACCCAACAAAAAAAAAAACCCCAACCCCCGCTGCCTACCTTCTTTCTTTTTAATCTGTAATTCACGTCTCTCTGCTGTAACAGCATTTTTCTTTAACTCGTTATCATTACAGTTGTTGTGGGAAGGTATCTCTGCATTCTTTGAGACATATCATCTATGATTGTTATTAGTTCGGTTGGGGTTTTAGCTGATCCCTGACCAGTTTGAGCTCTGAATGAGTCTTGGTAGGTCAATTATTATTCCACTTGGCTCGGGTTATTGTTCATGTCATCAAATAACTACCTCTCGTTATTTGGTCCTTACCTTCCAGTTGATGGGTTGTTTAACTTTCTGCTGAAGAAACATGAGAGGACTCCCACTGTTGTTTTACATTACTTGGATTGTTGGAATAATTTAAATAAGTTGAGAAATAATTTCTAGTGATGGACAATTCAGATTGCAGAGTAGTTAATTTGCAATGCATCTACTAGACATGCAGTACATTGCAGTCTAGTTTTCTTGTTTCTTCATTCATACTAAGTTGTTATGATTGTATTGTCATTTAGGTGGCGGATGCAGATAAAAAAGGCCTTATCTCCGTCCCATAAGACTGTCGCTTCTACTACAGATGTTGAAAAGGAGGAGAATAAGGAGGATAAGGATGATGGTGAAGACAAAATACTCAATGAAATGGAGGAGCTGACGTATGCTATGGAGCGCAAGAAGAAACGAACAAAGAAGCTTCTAGCAAAAAGACGAGCTCAAGTTTGTAGCTATTTGTTTCCTTTATATTTATGCACGACTACTCTTCTCAAAAAAAAAAAAAAAAAAAAAAACCGAATAAAATTATGCATGACCACCCGCTGTTATTGTTCAGACATGAAACTGGTAAATGGTTAAATGTTCTTGGGGAATATACACCAGTTTGGAGAGACAATGATAATTAATTAAATGAAGCCTGATAATGTAAAGTTAGACTTTCTAACAGTTATTAATTCCATTAAGCAGTGTGATGGCCCTGGAATCGCCACCTCTATTGTATGTTTAGCTGGATTTGGTGCCAAAATAGGATTACAGGGCTTTCGCCTGTTTGACTGTAGTCTTTACAACGTTGCTTGTTGGCTTGGTCCTTAGGTCAACTGATGATATAGTGTAAAAGATAGTTTAACCTTTTCAATCAAGTATGAAGCTGAAAGTTTTACAGCTTCTTGCGTGCTGGCGGCACCTTCATGTTGTTGGTCTCTTTTTATGTACAAAAATAGTTCGCCTTCTCCTTTCCCTTTTTTTTTTTTTTTTGGCTCAACAATTTGTCCATGTAGAGTTAGATTTAAAGTTGTAATCTTCCAGGATAAGAACTATTGTTTATTTCTTTATCATGAATATCAACATATGGCTCTTTGTTCCTTTTGATTAAATCTATATTTGCAGGACAAGGTACGGAAAGCAACAGGGATGCAAATAGATGCACTGCAAGATGGTTATACTGACAATGAGTTGTTTTCCCTCTCTTCCATTAAGGTATGCTTTCATTTCACAATACCTTTGCATGTTGATTTTCTCTCGGGAATGAGATTTCTGATTGAGGAGCTTTTTTTCAAATCTCGAGAGTTCATTTTTTATGGGCCTTCTTGGGGAAGTTAGATTATAGTTTCAAGTCCTTGCTACAGTATGAAGGCTTCTATTTCACAACTTTTTTCTTTTCATTAGCCATTGCGAGCGTACTATACTTGATTTATTTATTTGTTCCACAACAGAATGGTATGAAGTTATTATTTAAATATATAAAAGGGTTTTACTGTACTCTATAATTTGGAAATTACCATATTTTGTCTGTTATAATTTTACAGTAGATGTTAGTTGGCAGAATTTGTATGCTACTTACTGTTAGTTGGCTTTTCTTTCTCCCTTTGTCCGTTGACATTTAAAAGGATTTCATTTTTTTTCTCCTCAAAGATCAAAATCTTCCTTTTGCTTTTATGCTCCTTAATTTTTCTTGATGAAGATAGTAGGTTCTGACTTCACCAACTTCATGTATAAATATGAATTCACATCTTGACTGTATTCTCGTCCTTCAGGGTAAGAATGATCTGGTAGCCGTTGATTCCACTGAATATGATGGTGAGAATGGTGACCTTGGAGATGGTGAAAATGAGGAAACCCATGAAAAAACCCAAGAAGCATCATCCAGTGATATGGACACTGAAGACGAACGCAGAAGGTTATTCTTTTTTACCTTATATTAGCATTAGATTAACAGATAATAGAGCATTAGATAAACAAATAATAGAGCATTAGATAAACAAATAATTCTAGTATCTGTGTATTAAATCATGTATTACTATTTATGATGTTAGATATGATGCACAAATGGAAGATCTTTTCGATAAGGCTTATGAACAGTACACGTCCAAAAAGGAGGGAAGTGCAAAGCAGCGGAAACGTTTAAAACAAGCACATTCTGAAGACACTCAACTTTTGGAGGTATGAAGTTTTCATTATGCGTGGTGTTGCAAAAAAAAAAAAATTGACACTTGATATGGTCTCATGCCGTGGGTTTGTTTGGGAGTAGTGTTACTTAAAATCTCAATATCTTTCTGCAGAACTTTTTTTTTTTGGTAGGCATGAGTGCATGGATGACGGAAGTATTTATATCTACAACAGAATAGTGCTTGTGCTGATATTTATTTATTTATTTGGCCATGCAGGAGGTGGATGGCAGTGATATTGTTCAGTCTGATTATGATTCAGACAAAGACCAGGGTATCCAGGAATCAAATCCTCTATTGGAAGCACTTGACGAGGGGGATGGACCTACTCAAGAGGAAATTACGAATAACTGGTTTAGTCAGGATATCTTTGGCGAAGCTGTAGAGCAGGGGGATTTGGAGAACTCTGGTAGTGAAGATGAAATGCAGGTTGAAAGGCAGGAGAAATTTCCCTTGCTGGAAAAGGCCAACGAAAAGACTGCAATTCAGAGTGGTAAGGAAAATAATGCAATTCACAATGCCAAGAATAAGAGTGAAAATGACCATAAACTTAAAGCTTCAAAGGCAGATGATGATTTTGAGATTGTCCCTGCTCTGGGTACAGATTCAAGTGATGACTCGTCATCAGATGAATCTGAGGATATGAATATAGATAAAAAAGCCGAGATACTGGCGTGTGCAAAGAAAATGTTGAGGAAAAAGCCAAGGGAACAGATGCTTGATGATGCCTATAACAAGTACATGTTTGATGATGACGGCTTGCCCAGATGGTTTTTAGATGAGGAGAAGAGGCACCGTCAACCAATTAAACCAGTGACCAAAGAAGAGATTAATGCCATGAAAGCACAATTCAAAGAAATTGATGCCCGCCCTGCAAAGAAGGTGGCAGAGGCTAAAGCTCGAAAGAAGCGAGTTGCCTTTAGGAAGCTTGAGAAGGTTCGGAAGAAGGCAAACACAATATCGGACCAGCCAGACATTTCTGATCGTTCAAAGAGGAAGCAAATTGAACAAATGTACAAGAAAGCTGCGCCCAAAAGGCCTCAAAAGGAGTATGTGGTTGCAAAGAAAGGAGTTCAAGTCAGGGTTGGCAAGGGTAAAGTACGTGTGGATCGAAGGATGAAAAAGGATGCAAGGGGTAGTGGACCAGGTAAAAGGCCTGGAAAAGGCAATTCAAAGAAAGGAAAAACTGCTGCCAAGGGTGAGAGAGGAGGCAAGGGTGCTGGAAAGGGTGACAGAGGCAAGGGGCCGGGGAAAGGAAAGGCTTCAGGAAAGCCAACAGGCAGGAAGGGTAGGAAGTGAGAAATATGGGCAAGCAAGCACGACTGAGCTTCCGTGCGATAGGGTGTTCGTTAGTTTGCATGATCAATTTTGTTTTTCTTCTGCTATCTCAATTTTTATTTGTTGGAATAAGTTATAGTTCATTTTTTGTAGCCATCGTTGTTAAAACTTAATCCTTCAGGAACGAAACAGTTTTTTGTAAGGTTATGAGGGGTTTTACTTGGGTCTATGTAGTTTATGCAAAAACAGTTAGTTCGTTAGTCCCCATGGTGAAATTGAAGTTTTGGTGTCCCTATAGTTTGAACAATTTCACTTTTGTCTCCGCTTGAACTTGCGAACTTTAGGGCTTGTTTGATAATCATGGCTTTTTAGATTTCAGTTTTGACCCCATAAACGAAAAAACACTCAACAACAACAAAATCTTTTCTCATTAAGTGGAGACGGCTATATGAATTTTAAAATGTCATTGTGTTCGGTTCTGTGTCACGTCTTCTGTTAGATCCAAGTACTTCTAGGTCTTCCTCTACCCCTTCGGCCTTGAACCTTTGTCCCGTAATTGCATCTTCTAACCGAAGCGACAGTAGGCGTTCGTTTCACATGTTCAAACCACCATAACCAATTTTCTCTCATATTTCCTTCAATTTCGGCTACTCCTACTTTACCTCGGATATCCTCATTTTGAATCTTATCCTTTCTCGTGTGCCCACACATCCAAGGAAGCATTCTCATCTCCGCTACACCCATTTTATGTATGTATTGATGCTTCACTGCCTAACATTCCTTGCCATAAAGCATTGCCGGTCTTATTGCTGTCTTATAAAATTCCCTTGAGCTTCAGTGGCATACGATGGCCACACAACACGCCAGATGCACTCTTCCACTTCATCCATTCAGCTTGTATTCTATGGTTGAGGTCTCCATCTAACTCTTCGTTCTTTTGCAAAACGAGCAAGGCTGTGAGCAGCTTCGTTGGAAAGCTGAAACGATATGGAGAGAGTTACATTCAAGAATGATATTTTGTAATCCCCTCTGTGTCGCCAAAAGGAGGCCTTCACGAGCCGCAAGGCCTTTGGCGTGAAGAGGCGAAACAACAAACGGAAATGCCTTTGAGCAAGCTGCAACACACATTCCTAAGTACTTGGTTTGGTACTGAGATGCTTTTATAAAAAGTGGGTATAAAAAAAAAAAAACTGAGCTCAAAAAGGTGTTTGGTAAACACTTAAAAACAGCTTATTTCACAATTTTGGGTAAAAAAAGTGAAAAACGTGAAGCAGCAAATATGAGCTTATTCTCACAGCACAACAGAATCAGTTTTTTTTTCAAAGCACAGCAATACCAAACCAGCCCTAACTCATCCCTAATAACAACCCCGACGCCACCACATTTTCACTTTCTTTCCACACCTTATCCACATTAATCTTTACATAACTTGGAGGGGGTTTTTTACACGTACATAGAAGGGATTGGAGGTCTAGAGACAAAAGGATGGGACCGAGCTTTCTGGAAATTTAACCACCAACTGATTGCCCTCAAGGTGACAATGTCCGAGCATTCTGACCCACCCTTCCACAGTCAGTCATTACGAGCACACCAAATTGCCCAAAAGATCATAAGGCAAATCTCGAATGTGATTAAGAAAGGTGAGAAGCCAAGAAGAGAACCCAATCCTCAATAGAGTTAATATTATTCCCTGAAGGGGGTTTCCCAATACATGATGTCAACCATGCGCATGAGGCGAAGTAGCAGTCACATAAAAGGTGCAGTGCAGATTCCGATAGGCCAAAGCACAGGGTACAAGACAAGTCAGTGCCCGTCTACAAACCATATTTGCTTTGGTGGGGATGATGTCCTTGCAGATCCTCCACACCTCAATCTTGACTTTGGGGGGAACATTCTCAGGCCATAATTTCCCCCACTTACCCACGTAGCACGATGACCCTGTCGAAGTGGAAGCTAGATTACCCTTCTCCAATAGGACCTTAGGCCATCTCCAACCGAAGGGTCCAGAGGGCTGAAAATAGCTCGAAAACCGTCTCCAACTGAAGGCTAGGCCAAAGGGCACGTGGGCCCCATTGGACAAAAAGGGTCATAGGGCTAACCGGCCATCCTAAAGGAGCCAGCCAGCCGCCCCGAGTTGGGCTAGAATTCAAATTGCAACGGCTAGCTAGCCTTTTTTTTTTTTTTTAATGGTTTTTTATTTTATTTTATTTAGAAATTAAAAAAAAATCTATTTTTTTTTCTATAACTTTATAAGCTATTAAATAACATTAAGTAACATGAAACAATATTAAACAATATTAAACGAGATTAAATAACATTAAACAACATAAAAAAACATTTAACAACATGAAACTTAAACAACATTTTTAAAAACATTTAACAACATAAAACTTAAACACCTACTCCATGCTTCTTTTGGCCCAAAGATGTGCAACAAGATCCTGTTGTAGGTACTTGTTTGTGGCATGGAAGTGTATCACCCTATAGCACCTCATGTACTCATTTAAAGAGATACTACCAGTTCTTAGATTGAAAGGCAAATTAGGCCCATCATATATTTTTGCACGAGCCTTTCTTAACCTATTTGGATCCTCTTGGTCGTCATCAGACTCTCCATCAACATAGCCATCTCGCTCATCCTCTACAATCATGTTGTGTAATATGATGCAAGACATCATGATGGAGTCCAAATTTTCTCAACTCCACCCTCTTGCCGGTTCCTTGATGATCTTCCACTGTGCTTGTGGAATACCAAAAGCTCTCTCAACATCTTTTCGGTATGCTTCTTGGTGATAGGTAAAACACTTTTAGGCGTCATTCGCCGGGTTTGGAATTGCTTAGACAAGTGTCGCCCACTTTGGGTAGATGCCATCTGCCAAGTAATACCCTATATTGTACTGATGGTCGTTGATGTAATAGTCAAGTTAAGGTGATTTACCTTCCGTCAGGTTATTGAAGATGGGTTAACGCCCAAGAACTGTAATGTCATTTCAGGATCCAGGGACTCCAAAGAAAGCATGCCAGATCCATGTGTCATACAAGGCAACCACCTCTAACATAATAGTTGGCTTTCTCGACCTTCTGCTAAAGCCTCATTGCCATCTAGTGGGACATTTCTTCCAATTCCAATGCATGCAATCTAATGACCCTATCATGCCTAGAAAGCCATGGTCTTCAGCTTTGTGAGGAAGCCAATCCAGATCTTCTTGATTTGGCTCACGGAGGTACTCCTCTTTATAAAGATGAACAATTGTGTCACAGAATTCAACAAGAGTATCAAGCATGTAGACTTAGACATACCGTATGTATCATCCATTGCATCAGCTGGGGAGGCATAGGCCATCATTCGGAGTGCAATAGTAACCTTCTGATGAGGTGAGAAACCATGATGGCCTATTCTATCCAGCGTCTGTCAAAGTATGGATTGACCTGTTGGACATCATGAAGTAAACGCTCAAACATTGGACGCCACATCTGGAAGCGACGTTTGAAATCCTCTTATGTGTACCCCGAGTTGGGGTTGAAGTAGTTGTTCATCAGATTGTCATGCGCCATCGCTTTGTTTCGTGGTTTGTAGGAGGGACCAGCAACAAAGCCACCCTATTGAGGTTGTTCCTCAGTTTGCTAACACACCATAGATGTAGCCATGTTTGCTACATATTGTGTGTTGCGCCATGCTTTATCTTCTTCATCAGACTCCTCATATTCTAGTCTCATCTACACCCATTTTCCTTCCAATTCAGAATTGGATTTGGACACCTAGTTGGAATTCGAAGACGATCCAAAGTTGGAATTCATTGCAAACTTGAATTGAAAAAGTTTGACCCTTTGGCCCTCGATTGGAGATGGTAAGAAATATGGCACTGCACTGTTCATTAAAATATTAATTTGTTGGAGGTCTGAAGGGCTAAAACGAGCCCTCTGGCCTTCTTTCAGTTGGAGATGACCTTACAGGCCACATGATAGGCACTTTTCACACTGAACAGTCCATCCTTATTGAAATGCCAGATAAGGATGTCCGGTGAGCTCCGAAAGCTAAGCGGCATGGAAAAAATAGCCTTGCACTCTTCGTTGGAGAATAAGGATCTAATAATGGGGATCTTCCATTGTTTTGTTTGGTGGCAAATAAGATCAGAGACTAAATTAACCTCACGGAGCAGAGGCTTTGGAGTGAAAACACGGAATCGATAGGGATATGAGATCCAGTGGTCCCCCCAAATATCCACAGCCTCACCCTTTCCAGTCTTCCAGCAGAAACCTCTGTCAATGATCGATCGAGCCGTACAAATACTTCTCCAGCTAATTGAGGCTTTGGTTTTAACCTTAGCCCTCAAGAAAGAGATGTTAGATAATATTTTTCCTTCATAGTTTGCGCCACCAATGAGTTAAGCTCATTTATCAACTGCCACCCGTGTTTTGCCAAAAACCCCAAGTTGAACGCATACATGTTTCGGAAACCCAAGCCACCCTCACCCTTTGGCAAACAGAGTTTATCCCATGATAGCCAATGAATTTTCATAGTTTCATTCGTCCCATTCCATCAACCACCATCTTGTCCAGGTCATCACAAAAGTATTTTGGATATAGGAAGCATTGCATTGTATAGATAGGGATAGACTGGGCCACAACCTTTACAAGGATCTCACACCCTACAGAGCCTAGCATCTACCCCTTCCAACCTTTAAGAAGCTTTAAAAGTCTTTCCTTAATGTGACTAAAACACATCCCTCTATTCTTACCCACCAGAGTAGGGAGCCCCATATACCGTTCGTGTCGATCAACCATGTTTACACCCAAAAGGTTTGCCAATTCTTCTTGAGCCAGACGCCGAACATTCTGGCTGAAGCACACCACACTCTTTACCAGATTAACAGACTGACCCAATGCTTTTTCATAGGACTGAAGCATATCTAAGATTTGGGAATAGCCATCGGTGGATTCCCAAGCAAAGATAAGGTAGTCATCTGTAAAAAAAAAAAAAAAAAAGGTGACTAATAAGGGGCGCCTCTGCAAATAGCGACTCCTTGCAACGAGCCATCCAACATTTGTTTTGAAAATAGGGCTAAGAGTCCCTCAGCATAGAGAAGGAAAAGAAACGGGGATAGAGGGTCACCTTGTCTTAGACCGTGTCCCGGATGTAAGTACCCACGAGGGGATCCATTAATCAGGAAAGAATAAGATACCATTGATACACACACCATTAATAAATCTTACCAACTGTGGGGGGAATCCTATTTTCTGTAAGACACCTCTCAAATAACCCTACTCCACCCGGCCATAAGCTTTGCTTATATCCAATTTCATTGCCATAAAACCTTTCTTACCCCTTTTTCGATTGAATAGGAAATGAGCAATTTTCGAAGGCAAGATGGTGTTATCAGAGATGAGTCTTCCCGGCACAAAGGCACTTTGATGTTCAGAAATAAGGCGGGAATGATGAGTTTCAACTAATTTGCATAGGCTAATAGGACGGAAATGTGTCATCTCAGAGGGCTTCTTTTGCTTCGGGATGAGCGATACATGAGTGAAGTTTATTTTCTTGAGGATCTTTCCAGAGTTCAAAAAAGAAAGGATAACAGATGAGACATCGGGTCCAACGATACTCCAAAACCGTTGGAAGAACAGAGGTGGAAGACCGTCGGGACCCGACGCTGTAGACCCCTCAATTTGAAAAAGTTCCTCTCTGATCTCAACCGCAAAAGTCCCCATTAAGAATCTGCATCATATCCTCATCCACACGCATATCCAAGGCATCTAGAATAGGCCCAAATTCCAAGTCCCTCACGTTCTGAGATTGGAAGATATTGGAGAAATACCCGAGGACAGTAGTCTCGATCCCATTGTCATCCTCAGACCAATTACCGTGGTCATCCTGTAATCCCAGGATTCGATTTTTCAACCTTCTTCCGTTAGCAAATTTGTGAAAGAAGCGATAATTTTCGTCACCCTCCTTAAGCCAAACACTGCTTCCAATAGGACTCTCTTGGGAAAGTAGATCATCCAGTTAAGAAAGCAGGTTGGCCCGTTCCGCCAAGGCCGCTGTTGAGATGGGCTGGGCTAGATGAAGCCTTACTTCAAAAGTTTGGATTGAAGGGATGCGAGCTTGTGTCCACTCCTATAGTTGTAAATGAAAAGCTAATGAAGGATGATGGGAGTCAACCTTCTGATTCAAATCTATACAGAAGCATTATTGATAGTCTTTGTATTTAACTGCAACGTGACCAAACCTCATGTTTGCTGCAAGCTTACTCTCAAGATTTATGCAGAATCCTACTAGAATTCACATGGGAACTGATAAGCAGGGTGCTAAAACAAGGAACATTGGATTGTGGAATTAAATATGAGATCAGAAAGTCAACTATCCTAATTGGGTTTGAAACAGTGATTGGGGAGGCAGTGAAGATGATTGCAAAAGCACATTGTGTATGCTTTACATTTGGCTCAGGTGTATTTTTGTGGGCCTCAGTTAAGCAACAAAGTATTGCACTATATCTATTGCAGAGACTAAGTATGTGAGTGCCTCATAAACAACGTTGCAAGTTGATATCACACCTCTCATGTGTGACAACACTTCTGCACTTGTTATGACCAAAAGACAAAGCACATCAAGAGAAGATATCATTTGATCAGGGAAGCAATACAAGAAAACATAATTGAGCTAAACTATTGCAAGATAGAAGAACAAATCGCATACATATTCACCAAGGCACTTGCAAATAACCGATTCACTTACCTCTGGGGATTGCTCGAGGTGACAAACATAACCAATTTAGAGGGGAGTGTTGGAACCTAATTTGGTTCTTGTTCCTAGAATTGAAGGCTCAATGAAGAAGAAGATGAAGCAGTAGCTAAAGTCGATTGAGTTTTAGTTTAAATGTAACCGCTAGTTTTAGTTTTGAGCTTTAATCAAGTGACAAGTGTACTGTCTTAGATTAGATCACTTAAAACTTAGTGTAAGGATCGAATCTGAAAATGGTAGGTGTTCAAGTTTGTACAACTTTGTCATCTGGCTCAATTGGAGATAAGGATGTGAGTTGGCAATGTACCAAAACCCTACAATTGGGTCATATGTATGAAGTTATGCTGCTGCATTTGCACAACCTTTTTAGCCGTCACATACTGTATATTCCTTTCAGTGTTCCTCTGTTCATTCCTCGTACACGAAATCAACCAAACAAATCACACTAAAACCATAAACATTATCAGAACTTAAACGTGATATTCAATACGCATTCAATTATTAAAAGTTAAATTGGATATGATATTGTCCTTCTTTCAAACTCTCTTCATACATTTGTAGCAAAAGTTATTTTCTAGTGCCCACAATCACAACCTGGTCCTCCGTAGGTAAATCTACAACCCCAATACGCGGATCCAGTATCCTTGTCATTTTGTATGCCATAACAGCCAGATGGTCCTATATACTCACGCACAGGATCAGTCGGTGTTGGAGTAAGTTCTTTAAGCCAAGCCCTCATGTAATGCAGGCTTCTGAAATATGCTGCATGACTTATGTTCTCATCTGGGTATCGACCACTGCCGACTGGGGGGCTCAGCGTGTTTCCGGACATGGCAGTTCCTCCCCACCCAACTTCATCAGCCCCATTACGTAAATTTGTAAATATTTCCTTTGGCCAATACCCGACTGTAATGTTCTTGTCTGATAATGTAAACCACCAATTTTGTGAGTGGGGATCCTGCAAAATTGAAAAATGAAACAAATAATTAGATTTCCATCATTCACGCATATAAACTATAATAATGTACCTAACAAAGGATCAAAACAAAAATCTACGAACAAGAACTTGAGCTTAGTAAAAAACCATCTCATCAGAGAATGAAAATCCAAATTAGTTATTAAAAAAAAAAAAAAACTCTGTTTAATTAGCTAGTTTACCTGGTATATAGTGAATTTCGTTTCATACGTTTTCCCACCAACAATAGACACTGGTGCTAAACGGATGCCTGGATAAACTGTTTGGTCGACTTGTACAAATCCTGCGCAGAGCAAGTTAAAGCATCCTATATTACCATTATTTACCTGATCATAAGCACAGTTGAAGCATATTAGTTACATGGCTCATGTATATTTCTGCCAATGAAATTTTGTCAGACTCTGTCAATTTGAACAAACAACTAGGTGAAATCTTATCATAGTTGTGATACTTAATAAACAGTCTGACAAGCATAACATGTATATCTGATAAGAAAATGTTACTCTGTAAAATTAATAAACAAATTAACATCAATAGCAGGAAAGAATTGGGGGGGAAAAAAAAAAAAAAAAAAGAGCGAGTGAGAATTAATTAACTGAGACTAGCAACTTACAGTCCAATATGTATACAATCGAGTCAGGTTATCGCCACTTATTGAGGGTGAAACCTGTGACATTTTGGTATATGTTAATTTGTTGTTAATTGGTTGTGTTTGTGGACCATAGAAAAAACTTAGTGAATAGATTGAGGATATTTTACAGTTTCAGAAATTAAAGATTACCATCCACCAGCATTTATCGCATTGATTTCCTTAGGCGGACCCCTTTTGACAAAAACATTGCCGGCGGAAGATTGGTCTGGTGAGAGCAAGGCTGGTTGGAATACGGACCCGAATCCCCAAACTCCAGAGTATCTAACACGTGGTATGTACCACAATTTCACGAATACTTGCTGATTTCACAAGTAATATTGAATGGAGTTATAGCTTCACTTTATGCAGTTTAGACACACAAAACAAAACTGATATACATACTTACATGAATGTTAGGAGGAAGAGGATTATGGCAGCCGTTGTTGCGAAACATTTGATTGGAAATGTTTTTGGCCCTTACCAAATCATCCTTCGTTGTTCTTTGTATAGGAACTGTTCCGTCCGGGCATGCTTCCCTCTTAGACAATGATTCGCGTATTGGATCATGAATCACAGGAGCTGAGTCTTGAATCCCAGCCGAAATGAAGTTGGTCGCACCTCCAAATATTTTTTTTTAATTCATTTTAACTTTTAGGATATTCAAATAAAACTATGTTTTGTTTAAAATTTGTTTTTGCTTCTCAAAACTAGATTCTATACATATATATGTGTTGTATATGCATGTTCAGAGTGCAGTGAAGTTTATTTAGAGATGAAAAATTAGGGTTCGGTAGGTAGAAGGCGATACATACTGATTGACAGTTAACCATACATGACAATTAACAAAATGTTTTTCTTTTTTGGTAATAGATGAATTATTTTTCAAACTTTGAAACAAAGAATGAAGAAATTCGAAAGAAAATGAGAAGATGCTTAAAAAGTTGTGTACCTGGCGGTGGACAAGAAGTGAAAAAAACATATTTCTATTTAAATTTTCATTTGTTATATAAAATGTAAAAATGATATAATAATCTGCAAATGAACTAAAATTTGGCTTTAAATTACAGATTAGCGCAAATTTTGGGGGTATAGTCAAACTTAGATTTGAGAGGATTTTAAAAGACTTTAAAATTCTAGTGTAGTCAATTAAAAGATTTCAAAGGATTTTAGAATCCATTCAAATCTAGGTGTAGTCAATTAAAGGATTTTAGAATCCTTTAAAATCTAGGTGTAGTCAATTAAAAGATTTTAAAGAATTTTAAAATCCATCCAAATCCAAGCGTATTCAAAAAATTAAGATTTTGGAGGATTTCAATAAGTTGTGGATTTTGTGGGATTTGAGAGCCAAAAGTATATATAACCAATACTAAAAAGAATCCAACCTCACCCCCCTAGGATTTCAAATCCTTACATCACAATCCACCACAATCCATTCAAATTCTTTAAAAATCCATATGAATTTTTTAGGAGTCTTTAATCTTCTTAACTACATGTGCTCCCTCCTCTTCACATAATTTAGATCAGACTAATTAAAATGTTGCTAAAATAAAAAATTAGACTAATTAAAATGTCACTAAAATGAAATATTATAAAAACAAAATTACAGAAATCTCAATTGAATGGTGGTGTGTGTGTGTGTGTGTGTGTGTGAATTTCTGAGTTTTTGTACAATTTCTACTAAGTCAAACACTTCCATTAAAAACGTTATTCTACCAAGAGTACCCGAATAGCTTTGACAGCAGGTTTGTTAAGAATCTGAAGTTGTCTTTCCAATTCCAAGTCTTCTTCTTTGCTGGCCAGGACTATGCTTGGAGCTCTCCACAGCTTTTTGGCTTCTAAGGTATATGGTGATGTATTGGAACTTGCCTAATGGATATTAGGGTTTCTTGCATGGTTAAGAGTCTGGTTCCCTTGTGATTAGTTTGCTGTCAACTTCCTAATCTAAGTTGTTAACTCCCTTAATTCAAGGAGTTGTTATTTAGCTTCCCAAAGCGATTTGTATAGATCTCAAGGATGGGTTGTCATCCTCACTTTAGCTAAGTCATGGGCTAAAGTGATGGTCTTAACCCTACTCTCATGTCTTCCCATACCTTGTCATTCACCTTACCTCTTTTGTCAACCTTTCTTGCTTGTAGGAGCTTCTTTACTTGTAATTAAGTTTTTGCTTACCCACTTGTTAGGGCAGATTTTAGGGAATGTGTTGTAGCTGTTTGCCTACAATTCTTGAAGCTTTCTTTGTGACTCTCTATAAGAGTGGCCTTCATTTCTTGTAATATGTATAATGAGTGAAATACAATTCAACCTTTGAAAATCAATATGGTATCAGAGCAAGGAAATTAACCTACTTCTGCTATACTGCTATCCAAGAGTATTCAATCTCCAAAATGTCTGAAGACAATCCTTTAGCATCAGAAGCTGATAGTTCCCCGGAGCTTTCCTCCGTGAATGTGCATGAGGTGAACGTCAACCCAAATCAAAGGTTAAGCTCAGTCGTACTGAATGAGTTTAATTACTTGTCATGGTCAAGAGCTGTGTCTTTGGCGTTGGGTGGCAGGTCCAAGTTAGGGTTCATAAATGGAAGCATCAAAGTACCTGATGCTTCCTCACCAAACTATGAATCCTGGCTTAGCAAGGATCAACTAGTTATGTCATGGCTCTTGAATTCCATGGAACGAAAGTTAGCTGAAATATTCAGCTACTCAGAATCCTCGTACCAACTATGGGAAGCGGTCAAGGAAATGTATGGTAGCCAGAATAATGCTGCTCGGGTTTTTCAATTAAAGAAGGACATCTCCGATCTGCAACAAGATGGCAAGCCGTTTGTGCAACTCCGAGGAAGCATGAAAAACATGTGGAACGAGTTGGAAATTTATCGTCCTCATACGACCGATGAAGCACTGCTACGAAAGAGAGCAGAAAAAGACAAGATATTCCAACTCTTGTCCAGTCTTGACTCAACATATGAAGATCTACGATGTCACATACTCATGAACACTGAACTTCCTTCCTTCACCAGTGTGTGTGCAACAATTCAACGTGAAGAAGTAAGGAGGAAAGTCATGAACATGAGTACAATGACTAACGTACCTGAGGCTAGGGCATATATAACCAACGAAAGAAAGTACAAAGGAAAGCATCCACACTTAAAGTGTCAACACTGCAACAATACAGATCATGTTAAAGACACATGCTAGATTTTACATCCAGAGTTAAAACCTGACTTCATGAAGGACAACAAGGGCGTACAAAGGGTGAACCGTACACCACATCGAGCAAATCATGCATCTACCTCCATCTCCAATAGGTCAGATCCATTCAAGAACTTCACAGCAAACCCAGCAGAACTCATGAATGAGTTTATGTCGTACCTTTAAGGCAAGAAATGAGGGGCTGGAATTGACCGTACAGATAGCATGGAAGAAGGGACCTCGACAACATTGCTCAGCAAGTTTGCAGGTTTCTTGGCAGACACGAAACCTGTACCCCAAGAGGACATGCAAGGTATCATGAAAGCCTTTAAAACTGCTCTTAAATTAAATATGTTGCATGATTTTTGGGTTGTAGATTCAGGTGCCACAGATCATATGACCAACCATGTGTCTTAATCTCAAAAGTTTGAAAAATTGGCAAAGCCTTCTCAAGTTTCAATTGCAAATAGAGAGCATGTAAAGGTTTTAGGAAAAGAAAAGATAAAGTTGATATCTGATGAAATTGAATCAATAGCTTTGTATGTTCCTTCCTTCCCATTTCAACTTCTATCTGTGGGAAGGATCACAAATACCTTGAATTGCTTAGCCATTTTTTCTCCTCACAACGTGATTTTTCAGGATTGTACCACCAAAAAGATGATTGGTGAAGGGTTTTATTTAGATGGTCTCTATTACATGTCAAAGAGCAATCCCAGAGGGTGTCACGCCAAGTTCAACTCCATTCAAGATAATCAATTGTGGCATCAATGTTTAGCTCACCCTTCCAAACTTAGGGAAGAATGTTATTTTTTGTGAAACATGCCACTTGTCTAAGGCCACTAGATTACCTTTTAACTCTTCTTTGTTTAGGACTAGCAAGTGTTTTGAACTAGTTCATTCAGATGTATGGGGACCAACTAGTGAATCTTTTGATGGCTACAAGTATTTTGTGATTTTTGTGGATGATTTCTCTTGAGTCACATGGTTGTATCTCCTAAAGTCTAAGAATGAAGTTATAGAAGTGTTTAAGGACTTCCATAACCTTGTTAAAAACCATTTCTCATCTCAAATTCAAACCTTACGATCTGACAATGGCACCGAATACATGTCCCACATCATGAAATAATATTTGAGCACTCATGGCATCATGCATCAAAGAAGTTGTGTTGGAACCCTCAACAAAATGGGGTAGCTGAACGTAAAAACCGTGACCTACTTGAGAAAACAAGAGCACTAATGCTGCAAATGAATGTACCAAAGAGATTTTGGTCTTAAGGTGTTATGGCAGCTACATATATCATCAATAGGTTACCTAGTCGAGTCTTGGAATTCAAGTCTCCCCTAGAGGTCCTGAAATGAAGGAAAATTGATCTCTCACATCTTAGAGTGCTTGGTTGCATATGTTTTGTACATGTTCAATCTCATCACCGAGATAAATTAGATCTTAGAGCTGCTAAATGCATCTTCCTTGGTTACTCATCTACTCAAAAGGTATATAAGTGTTATAATCTCCAACTAAGAAGAGTGATTGTGTCCAAAGACGTTCGATTTCATGAGACTAACCCTTTTTTTGACAAGACAAGTGAAATCATAGATCAAGGGGATGGCATCTTGGACTTGTTCCCATTACCAAGAATCGAACCTGAGGATTCGCAACAACGAGAGCTCAGTCATGCCAACACTGATGCTTATCTCAATGAAGATAACCATGAAGGCTTTCATCCTGATGGTTCCATGCATGATGAAGGCAGCAGTAACCAAGAAAACTTTTAAAGTGTGGCTGAAAATTTGAACAAGAGTGAGCCAACTCTCCCAAAACCTCGACGCAATTCTCGGCGTGATAGGCAGCCTCCCACAAGGTTTCAAGATTTTGACACATACAAACCGAGGCATCCAATATCAAATTACGCGTCGTATCAAAAGGTGACTCCATCACATGCTGCCTTCCTTAACACCATCTCCAGTCACAGTGAGCCTCAAAACTTCCATGAGGCTAATAACCATGCTGTGTGGCAAGAAGCAATGCGAGATGAACTCAAAGCTCTAGACCAACATAACACCTGGAGCATCATCAAACTTCCAAAAGGAAAAAGGGCAGTGGGTTGCAAATGGATCTATAAGATCAAGTTTAATTCTGATGGTTCAATTGAGAGGCATAAAGCCAGGTTAGTGGCTCGCGGATTCACTCAAACATTTGAGGTGGACTACAAAGGAACATTTGCTCCTGTTGCAAAAATGAACTCAGTTAGGGTTTTATTGTCTGTTGCTGTCAATAAGGGTTGGTCCATGTACCAAATGGACGTGAAGAACGCCTTTCTACATGGTGATCTTGAAGAAGAAGTCTACATGCGATTGCCCCCCGGATATCCTCAAAGCCAGGACCCTGATTTGCTGTGTAAGTTACATAAGTCTATTTATGAACTAAAGCAATCGCCTCGTGCTTGGTATGCTAAACTAAGCTCAGTTCTTCATAGTGTTGGTTTCAAAAGGAATGGTGCCGATTCATCATTATTTGTTCGCACTGGAGCTGGTGGGAATTAGTTGTGTTAATATATGTGGATGACTTAATAATTACAGGTGATAATGTTGCAGAGATCCCCAAACTCAAACAGTCACTTTAACAAAGATTTGCGATTAAAGACCTTGGGGTGTTAAAGTATTTTCTTGGGATTGAAATGGCATCTTCTCGTAAGGGTTTATTTCTTAATCAATGGAAATACGTCATGGATCTCCTCAAGGATGCTAATATGAGTGATGCTAAGCTTGCCCTTACTCCTCTCAATAGCAAGCTCAAACTTAACTTGGGAGGAACTCCACTCTCGGATATCAGCTCCTATCAGAGGCTTGTTGGTAAGTTGATCTATCTAATGATCACCAGACCAGACATCTCATATTCAGTGAGTATTGCCAGTCAATTCATGCATTCTCCCACCATCAAGCATTTGAACCTTGTAAAAAGGATCTTACGTTACTTAAAAGGGTCTGTTGGTCGTGGTATTCTCATGACGAAGAACGACCACACTCACATCATGGGGTACTGCGATGCAGATTGGGCAGGAAATGCCATCGATCGCAGGTCCACAAGTGGTTGCTGCACCTTTGTTGGTGGAAACTTGGTCACCTGGAAAAGTAAGAAGCAAACTGTCATCGCCCGATCTAGTGCCGAAGCTGAGTATCGTGCAATGGCTTCAACAGCGTGTGAGTTGATCTGGCTCAAGGGTCTTCTGTGTGATTTAGGGTTTCTTGCAACCCTTCCTATGTCCCTATTCTGTGACAACCAGGCCGCCATGCATATAACATCCAATCTCATGTTTCACGAGCGAACGAAACACATTGAGGTTGACTGCTATTACGTTCGTGAACAGGTGCAATCATAAGTAATTCAGACACACTACACTAGAAGCTTCGACCAATTGGCCGACATTTTCACAAATCCTTTAGCTTCTCATCAGTTTCAACGGCTTCTATCCAAGCTTGGATCCATCAACCTTCTGGATCCAGCTTGAGGGGGAGTATTGGAAGTTGCCTAATGGATATTAGGGTTTCTTGCATGGTTAAGAGTCTGGTTCCCCTGTGATTAGTTTGCTGTCAACTTCCTAATCTAAGTTGTCAACTCCCTTAATTCAAGGAGTTGTTATTTAGCTTCCTAAAGCGATTTGTATAGATCTCAAGGATGGGTTGTCATCATCACTTTAACTAAGTCATGGGCTAAAGTGATGGTCTTAACCCCACTCTCATGTCTTCCCATACCTTGTCATTCACCTTACCTCTTTTGTCAACCTTTCTTGCTTGTAGGAGCTTCTTTACTTGTAATTAAGTTTTTGCTTTCCCACTTGTTAGGGCAGATTTTAGGGAATGTGTTGTAGCTGTTTGCCTACAATTCTTGTAGCTTTCTTTGTGACTCTCTATAAGAGTGGCCTTCATTTCTTGTAATATGTATAATGAGTGAAATACAATTCAACCTTTGAAAATCAATATGACGGATACCAGAGAGCCAATACAGATGCATGCAAATTCTCTGGCCAATTCGTTTAGGATGTGGACGACAGAAAATGGTACATGCACCCTCATCAAAAAGCCAACTAGCAGCCAAGTCATCCTGAAGGGCAAATTTACAAAGGTAATTAATAAGGATAGGAAAATGTTTTGACCTCAATTCAAATAATTTCTTTTTATGCTTTTAAAACGGTAAAACCATTAGAAACTACTGAGAGAAATTAATGCTATCACTCTTCTCACTTAACATCTCTCTTCTTGCCACATATACTTTACTAGCACTCGAACTAAAATTTTAATTATTTTAAAATCACACTATGTTTCTTCCTTTGTTTTTATAATTAAATAGTTTGTCAACTAAAAATTAATAATAATTTTAGTTTTGTGTACCAAAGAAATACACTTGGGGTAATGCTATTTACAAATTAAATGATATGTCACCAATAGGAAGTAGCACGTTTATCAACACTTAAGTGATAAACCAATATTCAACTTCCATGTCCTTTAGTTTTCAAAATCTTGTCTACAATTTAGTCTCCCTAGCTAGCGTTACCCAATACACGTGACATGGGGATTAGTGAAAATGTTGATTGAAAAAATAAATTAAATGATAAACTACATTTTACACCCTCAAGTTTAGGTCACATACTAAACTCTTACATTATATTTTGAACATTGCAATGATATACATAAATTTACGAACTGGTTTAATGTTATACCTCTGTTAGTCAATCTATTTGTTTGACCGTTAAATGTTGACTAAACAAAGATGGAACAAACATTTATGCTTGCGAAAGACAAAATATAACACATGGAAAAATTTGGGTCCCACCCCTTCAATCCTACGCCCCTCGACACCCTTCTCCCACCAAACTCCAAGGCGTAAGCTTCTTCACCCCTCTAAAAAGAACAACCACTTGTTTAGCTAACACTTTCTCCCTTATATAATGGTAGTCAATTTCCACAAGTTTAGTCCTTGCAACCTAAGGCTGTGGTGGAGATGGAAGAACAAGACCAACATCAACTAATAACTTGCAAATTCATGTCAATTTTGCTGCAGTGTTGGCAAGTGATCTATACTCTGCTTATGTGGAAGATCTTCCCACGGTTGGTCGTTTCTTGGTACTCCAACTGATAAAAGAATCTACCAGAAAAACACAGAATCCGCCAATAAACCTTTTGTCTATACTGCAGCCAACCTAGTTTGCATCTTAAAATGTAGTGATAGTGAGAGGTTTAGAACACTTTGAAAACCATAAATCAAGAGAGAGTGTCCCTTTAAGGTATCTGAGAATATGCTTAACTGCTTGAGAATGTGACGGTCTTGGACTTTTTTGAACAAACATACCAAATTCACTGCAAATGATAAATCTGGCCTTGTCGAAGTTAAGTACTATAAGCCACCAACCAATGACCTATATTCCTCAGGATTAGCAAGTAAAGGAGAATGATGATCCAACATAGAAGTGTTGAGTGGAGTAACACAAGGCTTTGAACCATTCATATTAGCCTTCTTAAGCAAGTCTAAAATGTACTTGGTCTGAGAGATTAATATACTAGATGATGATATCTTGACCTCAATGCCAAGAAAATAGCAAAGTGATCTCAGATCCTTAACAGGAAATAATGCACTGAGTTGAGAAATAACATCTTGACACACATGAGTATTAAGACCAATAAGAATAATATCATCAACATAGACCAAGATGAAGACTAAAGCTGGATCCTTCTTTACAAATAGAGAATGATAATTTTATGAACCTGAGAAGCTAAAAGACTGTAAAGCATTGGTTAATTTTTCATACCAAGCCCAATTCTGTTAAAGTTCCATGCAGAAATGCATTACTCACATCAAGGAAACTAGTTAAACTTGGCTACCAAAGTGAGTAGAAGTCTAATAGTGACAGGCTTGGCAACTGGACTAAAGGTTTCAGTGTAGTCCAATCCTTGTTGCTAGTGAAATCCTTTGGCAACAAACCTGGCTTTGTACCTATCAATGGTACCATCTAACTTCCTTTTAGTTCTAAACACCAATTTTGCACTAACTAAATTCTAAGAAAAACTTGTAGGAACCAGAAACCAAGTACCAGTTTGAATAAGAGCACTAAATTCTTCTTGCATTGCCTACCTCCAATGAGAGTGTTTGGATGCTTGGAGATAAATTGAGGGTGTATAATCTTAAGACATATAAGAGGGAAAATGATGCTTTGTAGCTAGAAGAGTTTTAGGTTTGAAGATACCAAATTTGGATTTGGTTTGCATTGCACGAGTGTTAGTTATAGGCAATGAAGTATGAGATTCTGGTAATGATGATTGAGGTGCAAGTATAGGTGTATGGATAGGGATATGTACAGTAATAAGGACTGTAGATGTAGAACTAGGTGAAGGTGAAGATATAGGTTGAGTCACAGATGTAGGAGAATGGGTAATTGAGTTGAGTGTAGGAAAGGTTAAGGTAATGGAGATGGCATTAGTGTGTTGTGACATAGGGGAAAACAAAACTTGATTTCATAGTGAGTTCCTTTTAAAGAAAAGGAAAGGTAATTTCATCAAATATCACATGCCTTGAGATGTACATTCTTCCAGTGAGAGAGTCAAGACACTTGTACCCTTTATTAATTCAGACTATAACCCAAGAAGACACATTCTTCGCTTTTAGGATCAAGTTTGGATGTCGTATAAAGCTTCAGCCATGGAAAGCATTTACAGCCAAAAAATTTCAAAGATGTATAGTATGGAGATCTATGAAAAAATGATTCCCGAGGAGATGATTTTGTGCTAGTGGGTATTCTGTTGGTGAGATAAATAAATGTAGCAAATGCTTTAACCTAATAGGACTTATGAACTTTGGAAGCTGCTAGAAATGTCCTAGCAATTTCAACCAGATGCCTATGCTTGCGCTCAGCTAAGTTGATGAGAAATACCATGCATTTGGAGATAATTAGGAACTTAAGATTTAAGAAATCTCCACCATAATCAGATCTTAAAGTGACAATCCTAGAAATGAGCAAATTCTCAACCAAAGCTTTGAAATGAACAAATGAATCAAACACATTAGACTTGGATTTAAGAGGGAAAAACCAAGTGTACTTTGTATAATCATCAACAAAGATGGCATAATATATGTCCATTTACAAAAGGAAGTGATGCAGGACCCCATACATTTGTGTGCAAGAGTTCTAGAGGTTTACTTAAAGTACAAGAAACAGGAGCAATTACAACTTAGAACATTTGCCTAAAGCACAACTAGAACACAAACTTATTTATTGTACTTGAAATACAAGACTTAGATGCTAGCTTATTTAGTATTTTGAAAGAAGGATGGCCCAATCATTGAGGCCAAATATCCTAAGAAGCTTTAGCATATGCTACAAAAGCTTGTTGATTTTAAGTAATAATAGAAGCATGAAATGCATAGAATCCAGCTTTCATAAGGACTTTAAAGAGCATTTTTCTCCGAAGAAAGATCATTCACAATAAAGTGAAAAAGATATAAATGAATAGAAAACCAATTGTCAAGTATGAACTTATTGGCAGAAATCAAATCTTGCTTAAGAGTAGGAACATGCAAGACATTTTTGAGTTCAAAGCAATGAGAGGCGGTATTAATGGTAGAAGAACCAGAATTAAGTATAGGCAAACCTTTGTTATCACCAATATAGACTTTCTTAGGACCATTGTAAAACTCAGGTTTCTACAAGTTTGTGTACAAGTTGGTCATATGTGAACTAGCACCATAATCAAGAAGCCATGTAGGAGTAGTAGTGACATTGTATGCAGTCTGAGAATTCTTGGAGCCATAGGTTGGATTCATACGTTAAGGGCACTCTACAGCTTCATGATACATTTGGCGACATATTTGAAATCCGTCTGTTATAATTGTTAAACTGAGAGTGAGAGCCATGATTGTACCTCTGATTACCTTGATTGTACATTTGATTGCCCTGATAGCCTTGATTATACCCCTAATTTCCACAATTCTGAAAATTCATAGGGTTTGAAAAATTTCCACGATTCTGATTACCAAAGGAATTGAAATTGGATCCACTTTGAGTAAAGAAGGCCTGAGAGCCTGAATCACCGGTTGGTGTTGGAATAATTCCAGCAGAGGAATTAAAGGCTTGAATCGGCACTGAAGAAGAGCTTTTCTTACAATTAGTCAATTGAATTTCCCTGCTTAGAAGAAGGCCATGGAGTTCATCAACAGTAGTAGAACCAAGTTGAAATTGAATCACATCAATGAAAGATTCATATACAGAGGGCAAACCATGTAAAGTAACAGATATCAACTTGGAATTTCCTTCTTCATGTCCCTAGCATTAATGTGATAATGAATTTACATGTTTATTACATAATTTTTTAGAATAAAAATTAGTAATTGATTTAGGGTTTTAATACTCACACCTCTATTAAACTCCTAATTAAATTTCAATTCAAACATTTCCAAAATAAATAAATAAATTAGAACAAGTTTGTACCCATTAGTTTTCCTTTTTCTTTTTTTTTTTTAATATAAAAAAAAAAAAAAAAAAAAGAGTTTCAAGTTTTTTAATCTTAAATGTACCCATTCATATAATTTTTAATTTTTTTAATCTTAAATGTATCCATTCTTAAATGTACCAATTTGTTATATGTAAAATGTACCAATTTTTATTATAAAATAAACCCAATTTTTCAATATAAAATCCATTCAAATTTTTTTAATCCATTTAACTTATATGGGTACATTCTTTTTCATAGGTTTTTTAGAATGTATCTGTCACATCCCGACCCGGGCTCCACCACATCCTGTGCTCGACTCCGTCATAACACAATATTGTCCGCTTTTGGCCTCGACCACGCCCTCACAGTTTTGTTTCTGGGAACTCACACGAGAACTTCCCAGTGGGTCACCCATCCTGGGATTGCTCAGGATGGGTGACCCACTGGGAAGTTATCGTGTGAGTTCCCAGAAACAAAACCGTGAAGGCGTGGTTGGGGCCCAAAGCAGACAATATCATGCTACGGCGGAGTCGAGCCCGGGATGTGATGGAGCTTGGGTCAGGATGTGACAATTTGGTATCAAAGCCACTCTGCCGTGTGGTGCGAGTGTGCCGACGAGGATGTCAGGCCCCTAAGGGGGTGGATTGTGACATCCCACATCAACCAACGGAGAGGGGGTGATGTGCCTTATATGTACATGTCCACCTCCATATAGCACGAGGCCTTTTGGGAACTCATTGGCTTCGAATTCCATCAGAACTCTGAAGTTAAGCAAGTTCGGGTGAGCATAATCCCAGGATAGGTGACCCATTGGGAAGTTCTCGTGTAAGTTCCCAAAAAGAAAACCGTGAAGGTGTGGTCAGGGCCCAAAGCGAACAATGGGTCGGGATGTGACAATATCTATGTCAAGTTTAATCGAACAAATTTACTAATGTTATTAAGCATAATATCTTTTTTTCTCCTGCGGTTTTGAAGAACGTACCCATGTTTTGTTTTGGTACAATATTTTTTTTTTTTTTTGTTAATTTAGATGAATGTACCTAGACACACACACACACACACACAATATAATATACAGTATACTTTATATTTTATTATTTTTAATCCCACAAAGTATGGGTTTTATTTAAAATCTTATTAATATAAACAAATAAAAATTTCAACTTTTAATGTTTAATTTAAAACTGTAGTAACTTACATTATTACATTAATGTCAGGGATTTTGATTAAAAAAAAAAAACTAAAAGCCAACAAGATTTCAATAAAAAAATATTGATAGTTAGGGATCTCATCCAAAATGTCCCCTTAAAAAAATACAAACGTCCCCACCAACCTACAAACTAAGAGTTTGTTTGATAACTATTCATTTTTCAGTTTTTAATTTTTGTGGTTGATAATTGGAAAAATGAGGGATGAAGAAGGGTGGTAAGATAGAGTCTTAAAAAATAAAAAATAAAAAAATAAAAAATAAAAAAACTTAAATTAGGTTACTAAGACCTCATTTGTTATAGATGATTGAATTAGAACGGATAAATAAATCACTATTCTAAAGTATGTTTAAAGAATGAAAAAAAATTGTAACCAATCTAGATGTAGGAGAATAATTACAAAACTTATCAATTCCAATCATCCTCTAGATGGAAGAAGCCCTATTCATGTCTAATCATCTTTTAATCCCCTTCAAATGAAAAATCATTCCCCTCTACAGTCAAAATATATTCCTTGGAATTCGGAGAGTAATCAATTCCAATCAAATCTTTTATACCAAAAGAGGCCTAAATTTTCAGGAATCATGGATGAGAAGGAAAGGTGTGAAAGTAGTAGAGTTGGCGCAATGGTGTCATAAGTTTGTACGGGAAACAAGCTAAGTGGTAAAAACTTGGGCTGTAAGACGGAAAAACTTGGGCTGTAAGACAAGCTAAGTGGAAAAACATTTCATCTTTCTACTATTACTAACTGAGCAGTGGACAACTTATGAAACATTTAAGACTACAATGTCACACATGAGACGCTGAGAGCTCCTCCCGTTGCAAGGTCGGATCCAGGAATTTTCATAAGAATGAACAATAATTTTTAAGGAGCTCGAGAAGTGACCCAACCGAAGAAAAATAGGGTGAAATGTTTAAATGTTTCTACCAAACAACTAGGCACCAACTATATGTTGATCAGTTACCATTTTTAGATGGTATTGCAAGCTTTTGTCCTCAATAAGCATGTAGTATAACAACCAAATATGGAATAAACAATTGATTCCAAGGCTTAGAAGCAAGGTTCTTCTTGTTTCCCTTCCCGTATTAAATGGAAAGCTCTTGTTCTTGTTCACATTTAAACTAAAAGATTTAAATTTTGACCACCTACGTATACTTTATAGTTGGATCTATATTAATCTAACAATTTGAATTCGAATTAACAATTTTAACAACATAATATGTTAGACTGTAGAATAAGAGGAAGTTTCCTATTTAGGTAGAATTAAACCTTTGTATGCTTGCAAACAAATCAATATGATGCTCCCAGAAGATGAGGAAGTGCATATATTAACCAGAAATATAATACACTTGACGGCAACCATTTTCTTGACGTTAAAGTTCAGAGAGCCTTGTTTGGATTCACATATAGCTCTCTTTGCTTATAAATGTACTTTCCCAAGCACTAAAGTAACAAGATTAATTATGGTCATCAGCAACTCAAGTTTTCATAACACCAGAGTCCTAAGTCCCCATCAGTCGTTTGCTTCAAAGCTTCCATATGCAACCTGTACGGCCTCTATATAATGCTTAATTTTTTTAGAACTTTGGCCAGCCTTATAAAACCATTAGACCTTGACCTTCTATCATGTCCGATCCCTACAAAATTTTCCATTGTATACGAACAATCCGGTCTAAAAAAATGGTGAAAACCAACAATTTCTGCTGGTGTTCTGGTCTTCTCTTATGCTTTGTTGGGTTCTTTTAACCCCGGGTGAAGCTGCTTTGAAGAAGTATCAATTCGATGTGAGTAATTCGTAATGGCAGCCTTAACATGCAGGCTATAAGTTTATTTATCCATTTATTTACTGATTTATAAGTTCATTTTCAGGTTCAAGTGAAGAATGTGAGCAGGTTGTGCCATTCGAAGCCAATTGTTATAGTAAATGGGAGGTTCCCTGGACCTACAGTTTATGCTAGTGAAGGAGATACACTTCTTATAAATGTTACCAACCATGCAAAATATAACATGTCAATTCATTGGTAAGAATATTTATATTTGAATTTATTTGACTAATTTAGCATGATTAATACGAACATTTGGGTTGTACTGATGAACAATTTGGTGGATTTTTGCAGGCATGGACTGAAGCAATATCGCAATGGGTGGGCAGATGGGCCCGCCTACATCACACAATGCCCTATCAAAACAGGGAACAGCTATACCTACAATATTACTGTAACCGGGCAAAGGGGAACACTTTGGTGGCATGCTCACATCTTTTGGCTAAGAGCTACTGTCCACGGAGCAATTGTCATCATGCCGAAACAAGGGGTTGGATTTCCATTTCCTCCGCCCTACAGTGAAGCTAACATTGTCTTAGGTGGGAGAGTGCGACCACAAGTTTTTGAAATTTAGGTAGAAAAATTAAGATTATATGCAGAAAATAATTGTATTGTTTCTTGTCAATGCTGTAGGAGAATGGTGGAATAACGACGTCGAAGAGGTTGTTAAGAAAGGGAACTTACTTGGATTGCCACCAGATATGTCAGATGCACACACCATCAATGGGAAGCCAGGTCCTCTGTTTCCATGTTCTGAAAAACGTAAGCCAGCTCCTTCTAAAGAGAGATTCTTAGACACCAGATATTCAAGATGCTTCTTCTAATTTCTTGTTTGTTGCAATCTCAGATACCTATGTATTAGAGGTTGAACAAGGAAAGACGTACCTGCTACGAATCATTAATGCTGCACTCAATGATGAGCTATTCTTCGCCATAGCTGGCCACAGTTTGACGGTGGTAGAAATTGATGCGGTCTATACCAAACCATTTACAACCCAAGCAATACTGATAGCACCAGGCCAGACTACGAATGTTCTTGTTCAAGCAATTCAAGCGCCCAACAGATATTTCATGGCTGCCAGGCCATTCATGGATGCACCTGTTTCCGTTGACAACAAAACTGCCACTGCTATACTACAATATAAAGGCATCCCAAATTATGTACAGCCAATCCTTCCTCAACTTCCAGCACTCAATAACAGTGCTTTCGCATTGAGCTACAATGGCAAGCTAAGAAGTCTAAACACAGCTCAGCTCCCAGCCAATTTACCTCTCAAAGTTGATCGACATCTCTTTTACACAATTGGTTTAGGAATCAACCCCTGCCCTACTTGCCTGAATGGAACACACCTCACTGCTGCTTTAAACAATATCACTTTTGTGATGCCACAGATTGGGCTGCTTCAAGCTCATTATTTCAACACCACAGGAATATTTACCACAGATTTCCCAGACCACCCTCCAACGCCTTTCAATTACACTGGTACTCCACTCACATCCAACCTTGGAACAAAACAAGGCACCAGGCTTAGCAAGATTGCCTTCAATTCAACAGTAGAGTTGGTGCTACAAGACACCAATCTCCTCACAGTGGAGTCTCATCCCTTCCACCTTCATGGTTACAATTTCTTTGTTGTTGGCTCTGGAATTGGGAACTTTGACCCCAAGAACGACCCGGCTAAGTATAATTTGGTGGATCCTCCTGAAAGAAACACAGTTGGAGTTCCCACCGGTGGTTGGACTGCAATAAGATTCAGGGCGGACAATCCAGGTAAAGACATCGACATAACCAAATAGTGTGCTACATGAAACTTCAAATTTACTAATTAAGCAAGTTATTTGTTATTTTTAGATATTTTACTAATCTTTTGAACGGCATTTGATCATCGTTAGGTGTGTGGTTCCTGCACTGTCATTTGGAGCTGCATACCAGCTGGGGTTTGAAGACTGCATTTGTAGTGGAAAATGGGAAAGACTCTGATCACTCTGTCTTGCCTCCACCTAAAGACCTTCCACCTTGTTAGTTCCATGCACGTACGTACGGGGAGAACTCAAATTTGGGTTTCTCGAAGAAAATGAACTATTATTTATTTTGAGCCTTTTGTCTGACAAATTCTTGCAAACATTACTGCAAAGTGCAGGAGTTCTACAAGCAGAACTCTTGTTCTAAGACCAATAAAAGAATGTAATGTGTATCGGATTGTTTTAAATGTGAAGTTAGTGTTGGAGTGACTTGACTTTCGTGTGTACTTAGGGGGATTTGTTCCAGTTAGAGTCCGTATAATTAGGATAAATATTGTTGCATATTCTTACCTTGTAAATCAAGTTTGCATTATATATGTTTGCCTCATTTGTGAGAAGAATGATATCAAGAATTGAAAGCCCAAATAAGCCTTAAATTAGCATGGTATGAGAGCAGAGATCCTAAGATTTCTGTTCTGCCTGTTCCCTTCAGAAAAATTTCGAGCCTTCATAGAAAATCTGCTGCCTCTTCATGGTGAAATCCCCATCACGGATTCCACCCTAACCGATGTTATACCTACTACTACTACCCTAAACACTAATAATCCCGATGACTCTACCACAAGTTGTAACACATATCATCCATCATGATTCATCCCCTGCATTGATTGGTATCAAACTCAACGGTGCCAATTATGGAGTTCGGTCCTTGATTGTTAAGATGTTTATTGCTAGTAAAGACAAGTTGGAATACTTTTTTGAAAGTAATCCTCAACCCCTACTGATGATCCAACTCTCACTAAGTGGGGCATAGAGAATGCTATCGTGAAAGGTTGGCTAACTTGCGGTGATGAACAATAGTGCAAGAACTCTGAGTAGTGGGGCTACCTTGGTTGCACGCCCAGCAATGAGAGCCTCTCCTTCTTCAAGTTCCCGTCTCGAGCCCAAGAGAAGCCCGTTAAACCGAGCTTAGGACTGCAGCTCTAGGCCTGTGGCCTAAGCCCAACTTAGGGGTCCCTATTTGCTGCCACACAGCCCCACGACCCAGCAAGGCCCATGGCTCCCTCAGACCAAGCCATCTGTTCCCATATGGCTACACCTAATATGGCAGTGAGAGACATGGTCGTGACCAATGTTTTCAACTATGTGGCTGTCCTGAACGGTGGGAACCCTTAAAGCTTCAAAGACAACGGGAACGAGAGAAGCAAGATACCAAGCAAGGACAAGTGAATCTCGCAACCTCAATGTCTCAATTATCTTTAATATCTCAGGATAATCCTCCTAATTTTTCTATTGCGATCGAGTTTTTTTTGGAGTTATCAAGTAACTGTGGTTATGCCTTACATGTGAATGGTGATAATATTCAGTGAGATTGGATCATAGACTCTGGTGCTACAAATCACATGACTTATGACCCTCATGATCTAGCATGTGATACCACCCCACTACGACATAAAATCACCAATGCGAGTGGTGTAACCTCTCCTGCTACTGGTATTGCCACTGCGCATCTTACTTCGGCTTTCTTTTTACCTAATATATTACTTGTGCCTCCAATAAAGCATAAATTGATGTCTCCTAGTCAAGGTACTAATCAATTCAATTATTGTGTACTAATGCATCTAAAGTTTTGTCTTTTCTAGAATATTCTCACGAAGAAGATCATTGGTCATGGTACTAGGGGGATCTCTATTTTGTGGATGATGTTAGTACGGGCCGTGTTAATCTAGTCCAAGGAACAATTGATCACAAGAGACATCAAGTATGGTTGTGGCATCACCGTTTAGGTCATCGCTCCTTCAGTTATTTACAAATATGTTTTCGGATTTGTTTGTTGAATGTTCTAGTTCCGATTTTAAGTGTGGCACTTGCATTCTTGCTAAAAGTCACCGTGTTTCTTATCCGTTGAGTTCTAATAAAAGCGTTATTCCTTTTGGATTAATACACTCTGATGTTTGCGGACCATCTCTAATTACTATTTTTTCTGGCATTCGATGGATTATGATATTTGTGGATGATTGCACACGAATGACCTGGCTGTATCTTCTTAAGAATAAAAGTGTATGTGTTTTCGGCCTTCAAAGTGTTTCACACCATGGTTCAGACTCATTTTCATGCTAAAATGTAGATTTTGCGTTTTGACAATGGAAGAGAAACTGTTAATCATGATTTTGCCCATTATTTGCCTAATCTTGGTATCCTCCATAAAACTACTTATCCTCAGACCTCTCAACAGAATAGGGTGGTAGAGCAAAAAAATTGAGATCTTTTAGAAACTAGCCGGGCCTTGTTAATTTGTGCGAATGTCCCATGTTCCTCTTGGGATGTCCCAATTCAAACTGCTACATATCTTATCAATTGGATGCCATCCAAAAATCTTGGATTTTTAAACACTATTACAAGCCTCACCGTCCCTCTTAATGATACCACCCATGTCATTGGGTGTGTCGGATTTGATCACTTTCATAAAAATCAAACTTGACCCTTGTGCTCTTTGTTGTATTTTTATGGGGTATGAAGTGCATCAAAAAGGGTACTGTTCTATCATCCCCCACTTGACAGATGTATGTCACCAGGATGTAACCTCATCCTTCGTTTTCCTCCAACCCTACTCTTCAGGGAGAGACAAGGAATGAAAACCAGAACTGGACCAAACTACAAGCATATCCAGCAGCGCCAACGACACTGCCAAACATGCCAACAGATAACACGGCATTGCCAGCCCAGCCAGTAGCGGCTGCAGCACTGCCAACTCAGCCAGCAGCGCTCTGTGGCAGTCAAATAACCACCAAACATGGCTGCAATGGTGCAACCACTTGAGGTTGAGGTTATTGATGATACTAATTACTCCTCCTATTGATGTGTCCAATATTTTGAGTTCTCAGTTATCTTGCGGGCACAATTGAGGAATTACTGGCCGGACGAGGGAAAAAGATACAAATATCTTATTGCCAACTATGTGTCATCACATAAATGGTCAAAACCCGACAAAGCTTTCGTACAACAAGTATCCAAAACATGATTTTAAAAGATTTTAATCTTCGTATGCCTCCATATCTACTAAAAGTAATTTCAAGCTCTCGCTATCCTAATGAACTCATTGAACACCCTCACTTCGAACCTTACATGTTAGGTTATGAGCCCAAAGCTCCTAAAGCTCTCCAAGTCCTGGGCCAAGACGACAGATAACTTTCTAACATATTTATAGATACAACGTGAAAAGGAAACAAACATCAGCTTCAATGAACAATTCTTACAAATTGAATCTCCAATTACAAAAGGGCATTCAGATCACAAGTAAGAACTACGCCAAGCATATCCAAACAAAAGAACCTCCTTTCCGAAAAATACAAACAACAGGAAGAAAAAAGACGTGCAAGGATGAAGAAATTTCATCAGAAATATTCCAGAAAAGAAAACTGATCCATGTCATCACGCATTGCATTCTAGATGACAAATGTAAAGCAATGATGCAATCCACCGGCCGAAATTCCATCTACAGTAACAATCAAACCATGGTTGAATATGAACTTTTACCTCCAAAATTTCAGAAATTAAGCAAAGATGGAAACCAGGCACACAAGCAAAATAAACAACACAACAGCGCCAATCCAACAAACCCATTTTCCTCTTCTCTTTTTCATCTTCTTAGCATTAGAAAGCGCATTAGTTCCATCATTAATATAAGCCCCAGCACCAACCACATTCTGTTCGATGTCATCCAACTGTTCGCCTTGCTTTTCAACCAACACAGCCATGTCAAGGAACACTTGATGGAGCTCCGTCAAGCTTCTCTGTATGTCCTTCAAGACCTCATGCCTTTCCTGATTCTCCATCACCAGCTCCGCCTTTCCTTCGAAAGTTTTGACCTGCCCATTTGTTGAAATCATCTTATCAATCACTTCATCACTCGCTTCCTCCCCAGTGGCACTGAAATACCTCCTCTTGAGACCGTCTTTGTGCTCCTTAACAATCTGTTCTCTTAAGATCTGAAAATCATTCATAATCTCTCTCAGCTTAATTCTCAAACCATTCGTCACGGAAATCCTCATTCGATCAACAGGGCTTCCTTCCTTGTAGGCCGCAGACACAATTCGATTAGCCACGTTACAACGATCAAGCGACTCCAAACTCGCTTTGATGCTTTTCGCTTTCCTCAGAATAGTAACCATATCAGCATTGATTCTGTCTCTCAACCCTCTGAGCACTTTAGCACTGTGAGTGGACTTGGTTTCTTCATTCAGGTCCTGAAGATCAACAAGGAGGTTTGTGATCTCTTCCATGTCAGCCTTCATTGCGTTCACTTGTTCAAAAAATCCGGCAAGGTTCTGTTCGTCAGCGGCGTCAAGTTTCCCCATTTCGAGGTCGGGTTGGGACTCGAGATCTTTCATAGCCTGCTTCTTGAGATCCACGTAACTGAGGAATGACTTGGTCATTAGATCATTCATCTTCGGGGAGATTTTCGAATACCAACCTGGCTAAAAAATTTTAGGACTTCAATTCGTTAAAAACCATGTTAGAATAAGAGATTACGTCTTCCAATTGTTTGATTTATGAGAATTTGGAACAAAACAAAAACATAAACAAGAAAGATCATTAAATTAATCGAATCTAATTCAGGAATGTCTCTTTACGTTCTAAATACAAACTTCAAGCACAAAATTATTTAACAAAAAATTAGAAATTAAATAAAAAAACAAAAAACAAAAAAAGGGGTAAGAAGGAACACCTTGAAGAAATCGATTCTAGTGCGTATGAGGAAATCAAGTGCTGTAATCTTTTGATCTGGAGAAGGAATTTCGGGGATTGAAAGTTGAGGATCGATGGGAGCGTGTGGGTGCTTCAAGAAGAGTGTTTGAAAGAAGTAGAAAAGCCTTCAGCATTTGTAGGATTTTGGTTTTCCGCTTCTTTTTTTTTATTTTATTTTTTTCACTCTTAAATTTCAAATTTCAAATTCTAACAGCGCTCCACTTCTTCCACGTAGCCGTTATGTTGATGATGCCGTTTGGTAGGATTTCATGTGTTGCCTTCCCTTTATATTTCCGTTTTTTTATTTTATTTTATTTATTTTTAAATAGTTTAGATGTGGCAGTTTTCCTTCCACAGTTTAGACTACTCACTAGTACAAAAAATGAAGGATCATGATTTAATTGAAGATTTTTTTTGAGTAAAATTATACTTTACCATCTCAGGTTTGAGGTTTATTGTAACCTCATATAACATCTTCAAAACATTTCAATTTCATACCTCAAATACTATTTTATTCAATATAATACATCCATTAAATTTTTCATCTATTGATCCATTAAATTTGTGCCACGTGGCAAAAAAAATTAATTAAAAAACAAAAAAAAAAACCTGATAACTTTGAACCCCACCCCCACCTCCCCTACAACCCCCCCCCCACCCCTCTTCTTCTTCCCGAGCCTCCCATCCACGTCCCTCTCCTCCACTCTCTTCACCTTCCTTCTCATCCAAAAACCCACCCTATCCCACCCCAACCCCACCTCCCTCGCAACCACCCCACCCCCACATCCCGGTACTCAGAGTTGATCTGGGGGGTTCGATTTGTTGCCGTCATCACCGCCGTCTCATTCTCTCTCTGTAACTAGTCCTATCAGGTACGAATATGATCTCTTCTTCTTCTTCTTCTATGTGTGTGTGAGAGAGAGAGAGTGAGAGAGAATTGAGCTCTATTTGTAGGTGTGTAAGCTATTGGTTGTGTCGCATGGGTTTTGGTTATGGATTTTGATCTATGTGTGTTGATTTATCCAGGGTTTCGCAGATAGCGTCCAAGCGGATCTTGAAGGAACTCAAAGATCTGCAGAAGGATCCTCCTACGTCCTGCAGCGTTGGTAATGTCATCTTCCTGTTTTGAATTTTTGAATCCGTATAGATTTTGGGAAATAAAATTTCGAAATCCATGAAATTTCTGGGGGTTTTTTCCCCCGGATTGAGAGCAAAAATAGAGAGATTTTTTTTATAGAGATTTGGGGAAGAAGAAGAATTAGAAGAATTGGGAGATTTAGAGAATGAGGGTTTAGGGATTGGGAGGGATGGTGCGCTGGTGGTTATGGAGATTGGGAGGGGTAGGTTTTTGGATGGGAGGGGAGGTGAAGAGTGTGGAGGAGAGAGAGGTGGTTGGGAGGCTCGTGAGGGAGAAGAGGGGTGGGGAGTTGCGGGGGAGATGGGGGTACAAATTTGGTAGCCACGTGGCACAAATGTGGCATCCACGTCGGCTTTTAACAGATCAATGGATGACAAATGTAACGGATGTATTATATTGAAATAAAATAGTACTTGAGGTATGAAAGTGAAATGTTTTGAAGATGTTGTATAAGGTTGCAATAGACCTCAAACCTGAGGTCATAAAATGTAATTTACCCTTCTTTTTTTTTTTATCTGAATTGCCAGTCTAAAATGGATAAAAAGCCGGACTATTCAAGACATTCAGAGTCCCAACAAATAAGCACTAAAGTTTCCCATGAGTCCCAACAAACAATTTAACAAATTTCCCAAAATTATTCGTATTTCTAGAAGAATCAATGCAGCATAGGGTGATAAGCAAACAAACTGATGATAGAGAGACAAAAGAGAGGAGGAAGAATAATTTACATGGCATGAGTACACCAACACATAACATCATGCGTCAATGAAAAAATAACAGGTGAACAAAGACTTACACATATCTGTATTTTAGTATCACAAGAGACCAACATAATGGTGTATGAGTAGCATATAAGTCATTCCTGGGAGGAGGAGACAATGAGTGTAATAGGTTCTAAATATTTTTTTTATTGATAAACAAGGAAATAACAATTTTTAAACAGTAACGGATGTATCGTACTGAAATAAAATAGTACTTGAGGTATGAAAGTGAAATGTTTTGAAGATGTTGTATGAGGTTGCAATAGACCTCAAACCTGAAGTGATTTAATGTAATTTACCCCTTTTTTTTTTTATTGTCTGAATTGCTAGTCTAAAATGGATAAAAAGCCGGACTATTGAAGACGTTTAGAGTCCCAACAAATAAGCACTAAAATTTCCCATGAGTCCCAACAAACAATTTAACAAATTTCCCAAATTTTATTCGTATTTCTAGAAGAATCAATGCAGCATAGGGTGATAAGCAAACAAACTGATAATAGAGAGACAAGAGAGAGGAGGAAGAATAATTTACGTGGCACAAGTACACCAACACATAACATCATGCGTCAATGAAAAAATAACAGGTGAACAAAGACTTACACATACCTATATTTTAGTATCACAAGAGACCAACATAATGGTGTACGAGTAGCATATAAGTCGTTCCTGGGAGGAGGAGGCAATGAGTATAATAGGTTCTAAATATATTTTTTTATTGATAAACAAGGAAATAACAATTTTTAAACAGTAACAATTCATACAACTAAAAAATGAAGTAAGCTGAGATTTTTTAAGTAGAAGTTAAGGACCTGTTTGGTATCCTATCCTAAAATTTTCATCATTTCTCAAAACATTTCTTAAGAACATTTCTTGAAAATATTTTTCTTTAAAACTCAAAAACTTGTTTGATATGAGATTTAAAAATTTTAAATCTTAAAACTTAAACCAGACAAAGAGCTCCAAAGAGAGGCAGTTGCATGAGAGGGAGAAAGAAAAGAGAGGAGGAAAGAAAGTAAGAAATGATTGGAGGTAAGAGAAAGAAGAGGGTATATGAGGAGATAAAGAGGAGGACGAGAGCAGATTGGACGAGAGCAGATTTAACAAATTTCCCAAATTTTATTCGTATTTCTAGAAGAATCAATGCAATATAGGGTGATAAGCAAACAAACTGATAATAGAGAGACAAGAGAGAGGAGGAAGAATAATTTACGTGGCACAAGTACACCAACACATAACATCATGCGTCAATGAAAAAATAACAGGTGAACAAAGACTTACACATACCTATATTTTAGTATCACAAGAGACCAACATAATGGTGTACGAGTAGCATATAAGTCGTTCCTGGGAGGAGGAGACAATGAGTATAATAGGTTCTAAATATATTTTTTTATTGATAAACAAGGAAATAACAATTTTTAAACAGTAACAATTCATACAACTAAAAAAGGAAGTAAGTTGAGATTTTTTAAGTAGAAGTTAAGGGCCTGTTTGGTATCCTATCCTAAAATTTTCATCATTTCTCAAAACATTTCTTAAGAACATTTCTTGAAAATATTTTTCTTTAAAACTCAAAAACTTGTTTGATATGAGATTTAAAAATTTTAAATCTTAAAACTTAAACCAGACAAAGAGCTCCAAAGAGAGGGAGTTGCATGAGAGGGAGAAAGAAAAGAGAGGGGGAAAGAAAGTAAGAAATGATTGGAGGTAAGAGAAAGAAGAGGGTATATGAGGAGATAAAGAGGAGGACGAGAGCAGATTGGACGAGAGTAGATTTAACAAATTTCCCAAATTTTATTCGTATTTCTAGAAGAATCAATGCAGCATAGGGTGATAAGCAAACAAACTGATAATAGAGAGACAAGAGAGAGGAGGAAGAATAATTTACGTGGCACAAGTACACCAACACATAACATCATGCGTCAATGAAAAAATAACAAGTGAACAAAGACTTGCACATACCTATATTTTAGTATCACAAGATACCAACATAATGGTGTACGAGTAGCATATAAGTCGTTCCTGGGAGGAGGAGACAATGAGTATAATAGGTTCTAAATATATTTTTTTATTGATAAACAAGGAAATAACAATTTTTAAACAGTAACAATTCATACAACTAAAAAAGGAAGTAAGCTGAGATTTTTTAAGTAGAAGTTAAGGGCCTGTTTGGTATCCTATCCTAAAATTTTCATCATTTCTCAAAACATTTCTTAAGAACATTTCTTGAAAATATTTTTCTTTAAAACTCAAAAACTTGTTTGATATGAGATTTAAAAATTTTAAATCTTAAAACTTAAACCAGACAAAGAGCTCCAAAGAGAGGGAGTCGCATGAGAGGGAGAAAGAAAAGAGAGGAGGAAAGAAAGTAAGAAATGATTGGAGGTAAGAGAAAGAAGAGGGTATATGAGGAGATTGTAAACCAAGAAGCAGTTCATCATTAGGGTTTATAGAGAGAGAGAGAAGTCGAGAGAAATGTAGAGTGAGAGAGAGAAAGATATTTCTTGTTATTCTTCTTAGTTGTTACAGTATTCTTCTTAGAGAGTATTTATACAAGAACATTCTTACACTTGCATACGCTTGCTAACTATAACTAACTCTCTTAATCTGATTACAAGTGTCACAATCCTATTTGTTCATTTAACTCTATCATCCCCCCTCAAACTCAGGATTGGGAGGAACACCAAGCATGAGGTTGTTACAGTGAGTGCGGAAGAGGGGTGCACTGAGGCCTTTGGTAAGGATGTCTGCAAACTGTTCACGAGAAGAGACAAACTGCACAAGCAACTGCTGTTTAGCAACCCGTTCGCGAACAAAATGAACATCAACTTCAATATGCTTGGTTTTTTGATGTTGAACCGGATTAAATGACAGAGCAATTGCAGACAAATTATCACAGAAAAGAACAGGAACACAAGACATCTGAATTTGCAGGAATGTAAGAAGTTGTTGAATCCAATCAAGTTCAGCAGCAGTGGAGGACATGGCGCGATATTCCGCTTCAGTGGACGATCGAGACACCATTTGTTGTTTCTTAGAAGACCAGGATATGGGATTGGAGCCCAGGAAAACAACTAACCCTGTTGTAGATCGTCTGTCATTGGGATCGCCAGCCCAGTCAGCATCACTGAAAGCCTTTAAACCAGTGTCACCAGCAGCATATGTAAGACCAGAAGACAAAGTGCCTTTTAAATAACGCAAAATGCGTTTGACAACAGTGTAGTGAGAGACCATAGGGTTTTGCATAAACTGGGACACTTGATGGACAGAGAATGCAATGTCTGGGCGTGTAAAAGTGAGGTACTGCAGAGCACCAACTATGCTTCTGTATGTACCTGGTTCTGAAAATGGAATCCCATCATCCTTCACCAACCGATTATATGGGAGACAGGGAGTATCACACGGTTTACAATCACTCATTTCTGTCTTGTGCAAAAGTTCTTGAATGTACTTGGTTTGGGACAAAAACAACCCAGTGGCTGTTCGAGATATTTGGATCCCCAAGAAATAATGAAGTGGACCCAAATCCTTGATATCAAATTCAGTAGTAAGAGACTGAATAACATGGTGTATGGCATCTGTAGCATTCCCAGTTAAGATGATGTCATCCACATAAAGAAGTAAAATCACAATCTCAGAACCAACATACTTCACAAATAGAGAGGAATCAGAATATGTTGTGAGGAACCCGAGAGAGGGAAGGAAAGATGTAAATCGCTCATTCCAGGCCCGTGGGGCTTGCTTTAACCCATACAACGATTTATGTAACTTGCAAACGAAATGAGGATGCACAGGATCTGTAAAACCAGGTGGTTGGGCCATGTAAACTTCTTCCTGCAGAATGCCATGCATAAAGGCATTTTTTACATCAAGTTGCCTTAAAGGCCAATGAAACTGAGCAGCTAAGGCCAACACAAGTCTGACTGTGGTAGGCTTGACCACGGGACTGAAAGTCTCTCCATAATCTAAGCCTTCCTCTTGACTGAAACCCTTGGCAACTAACCTAGCTTTGTGGCGTGCAATAGACCCATCAGAATTCTTCTTGATTTTAAAGATCCATTTACACCCTACTAAGTTTTTCTGAGATGGAAGTGAGACTAGAGACCAAGTACCTTGAGAATGAAGAGCATCAATCTCTTCCTTCATAGCAGCCAACCACACAGACGATTTCATAGCAGACTTATAGGTAACCGGTTCAATCAGTGCCATATCAACATCTCCAGAAGGCTTGGGTTCAACCAACTTACTCAGGAAAACCTTGGGTTTGACTATCCCACTCTTACTCCTTGTTTGCATAGGATGCATATTCAAGGGTGCAATAGGTAACACCACTTGTAAACTCGCGGGACTGAACTCAGGATCCACAGGGAGGGGAGAAAAATCACTTGATGGAGCAGTAATGGATGGAGAGGGAACACCTGGACTGGAGACAGAGGCACTAGACTCGGGGTTTGGAATCACAGATGGAGAAATGGAAGGAGGAACCTGAGGAATAGGCACCATCAACAGATTCTGAGTAGTAGAGACTGGGGTAAGAACTGAAGACTGAAAAGAGATAGGAGACGAGCTGGAACGTTTGGCCATTTGAAGGAGACTGAGATAAGGAAATTCAGTCTCATCAAAGACAACATGACGGGAAACAAAAAAACGCTCTTTTAAAACTTCATAACAGAGATATCCCTTATATTGAGAAGCATACCCCAGAAAAACACATTTGGTTGTCTTAGCTTGAAGTTTAGATGTGTTGTAGGGTCGAAGCAAGGGATAACAAGAACAGCCAAATACCCTAAGATGAGTAATAACAGGAGGATGACCATATAATACTTGAAATGGAGACTGATTTTGTAAGACTGGGGTTGGCATCCGATTAATTAAGTAAATGGCTGTTTGACAAGCAAAGGTCCAGAATTTAGAAGGAAGATGGGCATATTGTAACAAGGTGATTGTAGTTTCAATGATATGGCGATGTTTCCTCTCGGCTAACCCATTCTGTTCAGGTGTATAGGGACACGATTTCTGATGTACAATGCCTTTAGAGTGCATAAAGGCTTGGAGCTTAGTGCTAATGTACTCAACCCCCCTATCAGTTTGAAGTATGTGCACAGAAGAGGAGAACTGAGTGGAGACAAATGCACAGAAGTTAACAAACACAGTATGGAAATCAGACTTATTGTATAGAGGAAATAACCAACAAAAACGAGTGCACTCATCAATGAGAGTAACATAGTATTTATAACCATCAATGGAATTACATGGTGCAGGACCCCAAAGGTCACTGTGAACAATTTCAAATGGTAGGACAGACTTGACATGAGTAGAAGGAAAAGATAACTTTGTAAACTTGCCCTCGAGACAACTTTGACAGACAGTCGAAACAACATCCTTATTACAAGAAATATTGGCTTGTTTAAGGAGGAGGGAAACAATATGATTGGATGGATGTCCTAACCGAGTATGCCACAAATTGGAACTCACAAGCTGTCCAAGATAAGCAACAGGTGAAGATGTAGAAGGTGGACAGAGAGCTGAACAGGTAGAGAGTGAGTGAATAGGATAGAGTCCATTACTGCAAGGGCCCTTGTACATGATTCTCCCTGTGGCCTTGTCCTGAATCCAGAAGGAAAATGCATCAAAGATTAGCCAGCAATTGTTATCCACACAGATCTTATGAACTGACAGTAAATTCTGTGTCAATTTAGGAACATAAAGAAGACAATTTAATTTGATAGGACTGTGAGAAGTAGTAAGTATAGAACTGCCCATGTGAGAAACTCTTAAACCTTCACCATTGGCAGTTTGAACAACTTCATTGCTGGGATATGGAGAAGCTATGGACAGATTGTTAAGATCAGCTGTCATATGAGTAGTAGCCCCAGAATCTGTCAACCATACTTGTGGTGACTGAGAAGTAGAAGCAACAGACCCCATGTGTGAAGGTTGAGAAGATGGAGAAAACACAGTATGCATAGCCTGTAATGAAGACGGTTGAGAACCAGTGAACACAGGAGGACTATTGTATGAGTAACCCTGCATAGGAGCACCTGCCCGCTGAGAAAACTGAGGTCCCATATAAGAAGGTCCTTTTTCATTGTAAAAGCAATACCAAGTTGTATGATTGAACTTGCCACAAATCTGACATTGTTGTCTATCAGATGACTTATTTGAACAATAAGGGGCAGTGTGACCTTCAGCATTACACAATTGACACGTCTGCAAAGGAGGCGCTGATGGATTCCCAAATTGACCAGGAAAAGAGCCAAGGACACCAGGAGTAGGTGTAGGCAAGACATGGGATTGAGGATGATACATTGGCCGAGGAGTGTAGTATCGCTGTCCTCCATTGAGTTTGCCTTTACCTCTGTGCTTGTTGACATAGGGCTTGAAACCCCCAGATACACCATATTGCTGACCCCCAACAGGACTATATGAATGACCACCACCAGAGCCTTTGGACATAGCAGAGGAATTAGTGACTACCATCGCAGAAAGAAAAGGAACAGTAGAATGACTATCGACAATGGTTTCTTCAGCAAGGAGTTGAGACCGGAATTCCTTAATGGTCATAACACTTTCTCTGCCTCGAACAACCGTTCGAAATGTATTATACTCCGGAGGTAACCCATTGAGAGCCAAAATGATAATATCTTCATCAGCAAGAAACACACCAGCAGCAGACAAATAATCCTTAGCTTCTTTGATTCTCTGCAGGTACTGAGTTACAGAGTCTGGCCCTTTCTTAATTGTATGAAGATTGGACTTCATCTGGAAAATGCTGGTTTTAGACACAGTAGAGAATTGTTCCTTAAGTCGAGTCCACAAGTCCCGAGAACTAGAACTACCAATCGCACAGGACATGGCCACGGGAGACAAGGTGGCAGTGACAAGTTGCATAAGGGCACGATCATGGAGTTTCCAAACTGTATAGGCATCTGAATCTGTACCAGATTCATCAACCCGAGCAGGACATGGTGTTGACCCATCAACAAACCCCATAATGCCATTACTTTCAAGCAATAATTCCATTTGAAAATGCCAATTGAGATAATTCGAATCATCAAGTTTTACATTGACAGATGTGGAAAGCGTCGAAATAAGAGAAGTAATAGGCGACTGGAGAATTTGTAATTGAGATGCAGTAACCATTATGGCAGAACTAAAGAAAAGAAGTCAAGAGAGGAAATATCACAAACACCTGGTGTGCACAATCTTGTAGAACAGAGACGAGAAGATCAAGAAATCCCAAAACCCTAACAAAAGAACTTACAGACGAAGAAACAGAATACCAGAACTTAGTAAAGAACACATCAAGAATCTACCGTCGAAAAAGAGAAGGAATCACAGCTGAGAAGAGGAGCGGAAGCAGCCGAGGAATCGAAGAAACACTGTTGAAGCAGCCATGGCGATTGATACCATGTAAACCAAGAAGCAGTTCATCATTAGGGTTTATAGAGAGAGAGAGAAGTCGAGAGAAATGTAGAGTGAGAGAGAGAAAGATATTTCTTGTTATTCTTCTTAGTTGTTACAGTATTCTTCTTAGAGAGTATTTATACAAGAACATTCTTACACTTGCATACGCTTGCTAACTATAACTAACTCTCTTAATCTGATTACAAGTGTCACAATCCTATTTGTTCATTTAACTCTATTAGAGATAAAGAGGAGGACGAGAGCAGATTGGACGAGAGACAAAGAAAAAGGGTAAATCTCAATTTACTATCCTTAAGTTTCATGATTTCAACATTTGGTAAATGAAGTTTCTTCGTCCCAGAATCATACCTAAAGTGTTAATTTTAGGACAGTCTCTTACATCCGTTAGTCTGATTGTTAAGTATTCCGTTAACTGATGACATGACGCATATGTAGATAATGACTAGACATCACGTGTCATTAAGGTGTCGACGTGAAAATTAAAATTCAAAAAAGAAAATTTGTTTCGGAGACAAAAAAATAAATAAATAAATAATTGGTCGTCTTCTACCTCTCCCGACCTTCTCTTCCTCCATGGCCACCACCATGGCCACTACCACCACTCTCCTCCTTCTCCTTATCCTAACCACCGCCATAACCACTGCCAAAAGCCAGAAATTTCTACGAAAGATTCAAATTCTTTTCATTTCTTGATCCGGATCGTAATTTACGGCATTAAATTTCCAGATCTCTGGAAAAAAAAAAATATAAAAAGAGGAAAAATTAAACCCTAAAAATCAATTTTGTGTAAGTGAAAGAGATTATGTAATTAGTCTGTGGAAATTGTTTTGGTGGTGGGAAAATTTGGATCTTTTAGCGATTTATGGTCGCTGGAGGATTTGGGTGGAACAATTTCAAAGAAATCGAGGAAATTTTAGGGGGTGGTGTGATGGGGAAAGATGATGAAAGTGCGAAAGTGGTTGAAGACGTAGAAGAAGGTGAAATTTCGGATTCGACTTCAGTGGAGGAGGTCAGTGAGGAAGATTTTGTCAAGCTGGAGAAGCAGCAGGAAGTTAAGGTGGTGGTTCCGCCGCCACCGCCGCCCAAGGATCAGTCTAAATCCAACGGCGGTTGGACGATGCGCGACATCTACAACTACCCAGGATTTCGGGGGTATAGGTCCGGCTTGGTTAACCTCGCTTGGGCTCAGGCCGTACAGAATAAGCCGCTCAATCAGCTTCTGCAGATGAATGACCCCGACGGAAAATTGAAGCAATCGTCGTCGTCGCCGTCGGTGATTTCGTCCGAAAGGAGCAATGCGAAGGAAGTGGATGGAGTGGTGATTGTTGATAGTGGTGATGAAATGGATGCTGAGAAGGAGGAAGGGGAGTTGGAGGAGGGCGAGATTGATTTGGATTCGGAGCCTGCCGATGGCGAACACACAGCCGCAGCTGAGGAGGTTAGAGATGGTGTTTTGGTTTGTGATGATATGGACGTTGATAATTCCGAGACTGGTTTGAAGAAGCGAGTGAGGGCGATTCGGGAGGCTTTGGAAAGTGTTACTGTAAATGAAGCAGAGAAGTAAGTGAACTGATTGCTGTCGAAATCGGATTGATTGGTGAATTGTGGGAGTGAAATGATGATTGCCCAGTTTGAGTAATTTGCTCTGTAGCTGTTAGACAATGTTTTCTTACAGTTTGGTTTATGTTTTGTAGATAATTTGGGCGGTGGTTAGGATCAGTAGAAGGAGGAGAGTGGTGGTAGTGGCCATGGTGGTGGCCATGGAGGAAGGGAAGGTCGGGGAGGTAGAAGACGACCGATTTTTTTATTTTTTTTATTTTGTCTCCAAAAGTTTTTTTTTTTTTTTTTTTTTTGAATTTTTAATTTCCACGTGGATCCCTTAATCACAAGTGACGATCAGTCGTTGTTCACATAGGCGCCATGTCATCAGTTAACGGGAGACTTAACAACTAGACTAACAGATGTATGAGACCGTCCCAAAATTAACATTTTAGGTATGACTCTAGGACGAAAAAAACTTCATGTACCAAATGTTGAAAATCAGAAACTTGATGCCAGTAAACTGAGATTTACCCAAGAAAAGAAAAAAAGAGGAGGAGAGAGAAAAAAAATTAGGTAGAGATCTAGAGTGAGAAGGGAGCAGAGAGAAGAAACAAGTGAGTTTTAAGTTTAAAAACTCTAAAATCTCACTTTATGTGTTTTTAGAGAATATGCTACAATTTTAAGTTACTCTTGAGTTCAATTTTTTTAAAATAGTTCTATCAAACAAGTTTTTAAGGCTAAAATTTGAAAATTGTTTTTGAGTTTAAAAAGTTTGATTCAATTAAAGTACTAAACAGATCCTAAATAATTTAGAAATTAAATTCGGTCCATTTTCTCTCTCAACACATGTAGAGGAAACAGAGACCAAAATACCACATAATTTTTTTTTTCCCGATGAAATAAAAAAGAGATTAAAACTCCATTTTTAATGTCTAATGCATGAGGTCATCTTCAACCGAAAGGGCTAAACATAGTCCCATCTAGTAGCCTTACAACAAATTATTTTTTAATGAACAATATTATACCATATTCATATATCATCTCCAGCCAAAAGGTCTAAACATACATTAATTGTCACATCCCGGCCAGGGGCGGATCACTTCCCGGGCCCGCTCCACCACCGTAGCACAATATTGTCCGCTTTGGCCTTACCATTCCCTCACGGTTTTGTTTTTGGGAACTCACGAGCAACTTCCCAGTGGGTCACCCATCATGGGATTGCTCTAGCCCCCCTTCTCGCTTAACTTCGGAGTTCCTACGGAACTCGAAGCCAGTGAGCTCCCAAAAGGCCTCGTGCTAGGTAGGGATGGGAATATACATTTAAGGATCACTCCCCTGGACGATGTGGGATGTCACATTAATTTATTAAACTTAAGCCATCTAAAATATATTTTTTTAATTACCATTCTATCTCATATTGGGGAGAACATCGATCACACTAGAAATTTCATACGAGAAAGAAATCTGGTAGCAAAGGCACTGAAGAACTAGCAGCACTTCAGCATAATCAGACATGGGGCTTAGTTTGGGATTGTCTTGATTATCTGTCTGTCAAGAGGTTGATCTCATTTTGTTTTAAAAGAAGATTTAGATTCCTTTCAATTGAAGAGGAATCGCTTGATGAAAATTTAGGGTTTTTGTGTTGATTCCTTTCAAATGGGATTATATTTTTAGTTTTAGATTGTCTTGATTCTTTTTGCTTGTCATGAGGTTGATTTCATAGTTACCCATGAAAGAAGGCTGGGTTTTGAGAGAAAAAGCAGGAAAGAGTACAGAGAGTGAGTGAGAGATAGAAAACGTAGGAAGAAATTCGAAAAGAAAGAAGAGAAAGATGGGGAACAAGAAAAGTGGAGCCCACAAATTAGCACTGGGCTATTGAGCTTGTTATATTTGGCAAGCTTAGTGGCCTTTTGGCCCACTAACAAGGTTGACAAGGATTTAGGCCAATGCAAATTAGGATTTAGCCTGCTTGTTGGAGACGGTTTTTAGCGTCTACGATCACGTCCACGCACTCTAAGGTCATTTGGTTTCTATAGATCACCAAACCCAAAGTCAGTATAGATGACATTGTGCAGTATCCTCTTCCGGATGCTCCTTTAGCTTATCTTAAAACTAACGAACCTACATGTTTCTCACATGCCTCTAAACATCCTCATTGGTGGCAAGCCAATGCTCTTTTGTGTAATCAAGCCATGACATATTCAAAGTATTGTTGATTCCTCTCATTTTATATTTCGGTGTCTCGCTCATTCTACATTTTTACTAGTTTATCTGGATGATATTGTCGTCACCGGTAGCTCTTCAGATCCCTTAAGTCGGCCTCAACCCTGCTTGTGGCCAATGTTGCTTTCACTAGTACTAATAGCTTTTTGCTTTCTTCTCCCACTTTTTTTCGTGAGTTAGTCGGTTTTCTACAGTATCATACTCATATTTTTGCTTAATATATGAGTTCCCCTCTCACTACTCACTTGATTGCTATTAAAAGAATTCTCCATGTGGGACCATGATCTGCATGTTTGGTTCCAACAGGTACCAAAGATTATGGTATTCATTTCCTTCTTCAAACTACTTATGCTGTTTTATCTGCTTATTCGAATGTTCATTGGGATAGTTGTCCGAATGCTAGTTGCTCCACTACTAGCTATCTTATTTATTTGGGTTCTAATCTCATCGCTTGGTGTTCCAAAGAATGGCCCACTGTTTCTTGCTCAAGTGCTGAGTTTAAGTATATCTCCCTTGCTTATGGTTCACTTTCTTCTTGGTGAACTTAGTGTTCACTTGCATACTCATATTTTACTGCATTGTGATAATTTGGGTGCTACCTACCTTGCAGCTAATCTCCCTCACCATTCTTGCATGCGTCATATTGAACTTGATTACCATTTTGTATGTGAAAAGTTTCTATTGGTAGTATTTGTGTTTCTTACATTCCCTCAGCTGGTCAACCGACCAATCTTCTCATTGAAGCTCTTCATCAGCCTCATCATGGTCTCCTTTGTTTTAAACTTGTCTGACTTGGCTCGTCTAGATAGGGCAGTGTTTGAATAGAATTCGTTAATCTAGAATCTTCTCCGTGATTGTAGCATGTAATATAGAAATGTAGTTTTCCATTGCAATTAGGGTAGGATTCATGTCTCAATAAGGATTAATGTAATGATGTATATATATATATATTGTATTATTTTTCACACAACAATATAAGGAGTCATAGTTCTACATGATTCATACTCTAAATATGCCCCTCACGTGTGACTAATTTTCAAGCCTAACACATGACTCTCATATGCCACTTAAAATTATGGTCTAGTTATATTCTTCTTCAATTATAAGTGAGAGGTCTTAAATTCGAATCTCAGGGATGGCGAGTTTGTAATCAATTTAGTCTCCCACCCCCTTAGATGTAAATATATCATGTGGCCCTCACGAATGGCGAATTTTCATGTCTCGTATGTGTCACTCACTATTGGGGAATTTTTAAACATAACACATAGCCCTTGTGAAATTCTGTCCTCATATTTCATTGTTTAAGATTACGTATTCCGTATTCATAGTTTAGATGTGTTTATATTTATGGCGTATATTTTTTTCTAGAACTCTCTCCTTCTCTTGACTCATCTCTCTATCTCTCTTCTGAATTCTCTCATCTTTCTCATTTTTTCCTCTCACCAAGAAAACACAAACCACCAACCCATTTTTAAGCAAATAGACATTAAATCACCATATCCTTGTTCCTCTCTCCCCCATGAACCCAGCCATGGGTTTTATTTCATGAAAAAGGGAACAAAGGCGGAGGTTCTAGAGCTTCAATACGGACCACGAGTGTCCCGACCATTTTTTCGTCGATTCCGGCCTAAGTGAGACCTCTAATCGCCATGTTTGGATTCATCTGATTGAGTAGATGAATTTCCATATATGGATCATTGAATTTGGTTGAGAAATTGGTGAGTTAGAAAGCTTTTAAAATTGCTCACAAAACAAGCCAAAATTCTAGAAACCGATGAGTTTTCCGGTGGGTCAACTCGTTTCTGAATATGGGTAGAATATTCCAGGGAATGTTCTAGAGAATATTCTAGGGAATATGCTGTCAACGAATATTCCGACAAAATATTCCGTCCGGTGTTGATTTATGGGCTTCGGCTAGGACCCCTCTTAGGCTAATTTCGATGCCCTGAATCCATTTTTGGCATTCATTTAGCAAAGTTTCAATGTTTTAACATAGTTTCGTAGTTGACCACCACTTAAATTTGCGATTGGCGAAGATTCGACCATCAGTTACCACAAAATTTTAATATATTGTTCCAGAAACATATTGAGACTCTTAGGAAGTTACAGGTCGAAAATACGGTGGGCGAATCTTCTAAATGGGATTACTAAGGTTGTTGAACGTTCCTTTAACCACGTTGATCGAGGGTTGACTTTTGGCCAACACGGCCAGAATCGTTCATAAATACTAAAATTAGTATTATTAGAGATTCAGTAAGCCTCGTGGGCCTGTCTTGATTAGCAAGACTTACCAGTTGATGTATATCTCAATTTACGTGTAAGTGGCACCTTAGCAGGATTTTTGTGTTTATTGGGCTTCTTGGTGAGAGTAATGATGATGTGTAATTGATATTGATAGTGTGAGAGGTGATGAGTCGAGGATGATATTTGTGTTATTTAGTAAGACGTGTACGTCTGTATGAATAAATTATCGTTGTTAGGTATAATATAGTGCGTGTGTGACGACAATCGTGATCTTTGATGAAATGCTATATGACGTAGAATGTATAATGCTTAATGTGTAATGATAGGACTACACCATTTAACAGTGGTACATGGGCGTTCCTACCTGGTTAATCCGCAATGGGGGACCATGCGCACCCTAGAGGCGACTCCGCCTGGTTAATCCGCATTGGGGGTCAATGCCTACTCAGTTACTTACTTCCATAGGTGGTTTTGCCTTGTTAATCCACACTATTGAACACTTGCCTATGGTCCTACTTGGTTAATCGACACTGGGACCATATGCATTCTAGAGGTAACTCTGCCTGGTTAATCCGCACTAGGGGTTCATTGCCTACCTAGTTACATTATTTCCATAAGCAGCTCCGTCTGGTTAATCTGCATTGGGAACCACACTATTAGATGCTTACTTATGGTTCTGCCTGGTTAATTTGCATTAGGAAAACATACGTATTTGAAAGGTCACTCTGCCTGGTTAATCTACATTGGGGTTCACTGCCTTCTTGGTCACATTAGATCCATAGGTGGTCCAGTCTGGTTAATGTGCATTGGGGGATCGGATAGGTGTCTATAGTTTCGCTTGGTTAATCCGCAGTGAGGATCCATACGCTTTCTAGAGTGGGATTTCGTTGAGTGGTCCAAATACCCCACTTCATCTCAATTCTGTTGAGTGGTCCCTGATCATGTTTTGTTTAGATTCCATTAAGTCGGTCTAGAATGCGGAGACATAAAAGTTTCTAAGATGTATGTTTGTGTTTGTAACTTAGGGTTACAATGCTATTGCTTTGAATTTCAGGTATGGAAATACAACGAACCTTATAGAGGTTTGCTTTATTAGACTTAGTGAATTGATATATGATTTTAACAGTTGATTAGCATAGTTAAATGTTCATATTATGCATCCTTGATTCATGAAATCATTTATTTGTTGTGATTGTGAAATTGTATTGGGAAACACTTTGATGTTTGTAGATGACAAAATGACAATCCTGGTTGTCAAATAGCTTCGTTATGTAGTCTGGAATCTAATGATTTATGCTTATCAAGGTCCATTGAGTGATTATGGAATTCTATGTTTTTCAATTAGAAAGTACTATGATAAATGTCAGAGTCTAATGAATGGTGAACTGCAAATGGCTTGATCCTATTTAAGGGTACGTAGGCAGTCTAACACAAAAGTTAGATGTAGCCATAAAGTAAATGTAATGTTACTATGCTATTGGACACTTGAGTTGTGTTTTGTTCATGTCTCAGAGGTGAGACATGATAGGTGAACAATTACGTGGTGACGCCACGTGTCGATCCTAGACGTATCATAAGATCGGGACATGATAGCCCTCACTATTGGGATTCAAACACGGGTCGACATGTTGTGATACCATGGCCTATCAACTAGCTCTAAAGGCCGAGGAAAGGCTACTGTGATGCCATGAAGATGATAAAGCGTTTTAAATTTTAACAATCCTTCCGTTTTTAAAACCCTTCCACCAAAATCCTCTTGTTTTAAAATTTATTCCTAATTAAATAGAGATGAACTTTTATAAACCCCTATCCGGATGTCCTTCAAATCCTCGTTAAATTCCCCTAGAGTTGTAGAAAATTAAAATCCTTCCAAATTGCAATTGAATACACCCAACAATTCATTTTTATTTCATCACATTATTTCCAAGCTCCGTCAAACATTCTATTTGGTTTGTGTCTAAACACTTCCAAACACCCAATACTTTCCATTTTCAGGTGAATTCACTGAAATTAGATATGCCAGGGAGTCATGTTTTTACGCAGTTATGTAGATCTCAAGAAATAGGGGCCACGAAACATTTGAATCTAACCCAAACTTAGAAAAGGAAAATTGAACCTCCCGGCCTTATAATTTTTCAAAAAAGTGACTGCATTCCATTCCAGTTTCCATCCTAGCCTCTCGAAATTTTGGAGATCAAAGTTTTTAGGAGTTTGTGACTATTCTACTTTGTGGAGTTTTGGTCAGTGAATAATATACAGGAGTTGACTATACTGGTTGATTGATTGAGTGATTGTATTCATTACAATTGTCACCTAGGAGGCAATTTTGGTGATTTTCTTTTTGTTTCTTTGTTTTCGACAAGGAAACATGTTTGATGTTATCTTTTCATCTTTCCAAATCTTGTTATTCATGCAATCCCCATTTTTGGAAACAATGATTTTATTAGACGATATAGGGTGACTGATGCTGCATATGGATATTAGATGACATGGGGTGACTGATGCTACCAGATTTTATGTTCCTTTTTTCCAGGGGATTCTCTATTAAGTCTAATCCCTTAATTTGAGGAACATTGACATCTAGATGACTTGTTGATAGTTGTGCGCTAGTTACTCACTAATTTAAGGAGTGACAGCTTTAGGGTTTACCAGGTTAGTAGGATTTGCCAAGGTAGGGTTGCTTGTAACCTTCTACCTCATTATATATCCCCCTTGTACATTCAATCAATCTATGAAAAATACATTGAAACAAACTTAAAATTTCCATATGGTATCAGAGCAGTGTCATCCTTGACCTGTCTCTGCCCATTTTGTTTTCCACTATTGTTCATCTTCAAGCTCCAGTTATGGCTGAAGAAAGTTCAGTAAACCTTGGGGGAGAAAACTCACAAAGTTCTCCCTCTTTTATTCTAAATATTGAGGTAAATATGAATATGCATTTATGCTCAGTTTTGTTGAATGAATTCAACTATCTCCCATGGTCTAGAGTAGTGTCTCTTCCTTTCAGTGGAAGAGGAAAGCTAGGGTTCATCACTGGAGGAGTTGAAGCACCCGAGCCTTCTACCCAAGCATATGAAGCATGGTTGTACAAGGACCAACAAGTCATGTCAATGCTTCTCAACTCAATGGAGAAACATATTGCTGAAATCTTCAGCTATTCCGAGTCCTCACACGATTTGTGGAAATCTGTGAAGGACATGTATGAGAATCAAAATAATTATGCACGAGTGTTTCAACTAAAGAGGGACATTGCCAGTCTTCAACAACATGGAAAAACCTTTGTGCGGCACCTGGGAAGTTGGTGTGATATAAACTAACACTCAAATTAAACCCTCTTGTTGACAATTGTAGTAAAGATGTAAGTAGGGATCGTTCTAGACCGGGGATTAGGAGGGATTGCTAATCTACTCTAAACTGACTCAAAAACACAAAACTAGGCTTAAAAACACTTAACTAGACTCATATGACTCAAAACAACACAAAACAATCAAATAGACTCAAACTAGACACTAAGGGGTGATTTGGACGAAAAATTACTTTTAACTTGACTCAAAACACTAAAGGAAACAAACTAAAACAAGTTCTAACTAAGTAAAACACGAAATATTAAAGGGCGGGGATTGGTTTTGACGAATTTAAAGTAAAACAAATAGATTTAATGACTTAAACAACTTTGGACAAATTTAGGGAAAAACTATGGGAGATAAGCTAGCTAGAGGGTCCTTCTCCACACATGACACATTTGCATACAAATTGATTTCCAGTTGCTTTTCCAATAAACCATGAACCTCAACACCCCAGATTAACCGTGAACAGCACTAATTAACCCTCATATTTTCCTTAAGTCATTGAATTGGATGGGATACGCATCGGCAACCAAATTATTCTTCAATAGTTCCCTACATGAACAACATAATAGAGATACAATCAAAGATCATTAAGCTTTGTGAAAATCATAAGCATTGACAAGGCATTCGTAACTATGAACAACATGATACTCCTGCCAGGAATTTACTTAACACGATCGTGACCAGCAACCTCCACTACTTATGATTCATAACGATTATGTGAAACTCCCTTATATTCTAGCATCAAATTTATGCATGCAAACTAAGCGGGCCCTCTTAATCAACACACAAGAATAAGTTATCAATCAAGCAGTTAAGCAAATTGTATTCACGATTTATGAAATCACAACTGGAGGTAATCAATTCATTTTGCAAATATAATCATGGTTTCAAAGTCTACTCTAGCTAAAACAAGTTTAGCTCATCTTCGCGAAACAAAGATAATTAAACTTTAACATTGAAACAAAACATTGAATACACCTAGAAAAGCTCCAACAATCCAAGATTGAATGGCAAGCACGGCCCAGGATCCTCCTTCTTCTTCTTTGTTGTGGCACAAGGTGTGGGTGAAGGTTTGAGTGATGAATTGTATGAAAGAATGGCTGAAAGTATGAATTGGTAGTGAATGGATCCCTCCAAAGCTGCGACAAGGCTCTTATTTATATGGGAAGGAAAAGCAAGGCCTAACTTAATTTGGTAAATAGGTTTTGGTCCCAAATCCACAAGGAAAAGGAGAAATAAATGTCAGAATCCTAGGGATAAAGGGAAAGGATATGCGGCAACCTAGAAAGAAAGGGGATGTGCTTCCTTGTGCGGCAAGGAAGGAATTTCAAAGGGATAGGTGCGGCATCCCTCTTTGACTAGGATTAGGGCTTCTAGAACTTATATTTAAGTGTCCTAAATTAATTAGGAACCCTCCTTGCAGCTGAGAAATAAGTAGGAAAAGATTAGGATTGACTAAGTCAAAATAAGGAAGTTTGACTCATGTTTCCTTCTTTGTAGCTGATTCCTTTTCTTCCAAGTTTTGAATTAATTTGTTCCATCTCTTTAGCAGATTCTTAACCTTTCTTGAACTTCAATTTCGTCCATCCACCTTGCTCTATGCATATGCTATCCATTCCAAGCCCAAAACTGCTCCAAAATGCACCAAAATGCACTTTCTTGCCTCTTTAGCCCTTTGGACCTACAAACACACGAAAATAGCTTAAAATACTAAAATAATAGGAACTAACAACATAAATGCAAGGAAATAAGCTAACTAAGTTGCATAAATATGCTCCTATCAAATTCCCCCACACTTAGCTTTTGCTAGTCCTTGAGCAAAACAAAACAAACAAAACACACTCTAGACCTTCCAACATTTGCCTCAGGGATTTCCAATGAACATGACATATTAAAGATCACTACACCCACAAATTTTAGCTCTCTTTACACTTAAGCAAACACTTAACCACAGTCACCACTTACTAGCTCACATTTAATCAATTAAAACAACATTTTGAAAGTAGTAACATGCCTTAGAGAATTCCCTCAATTCCTCATTAGATATACTCTCTATTTTCACACAGATTTTCTGACTACACTCCCTACACCAGGTATATGTGAGAAGATTGATGTAAACATGTAGACTAACACTCACATATGTTATAACAAAGAAACCATTTTCTGGAATTATTAATATGACATGTATATGATCTCATGAATGGAATGCTACTACTTAGAAGTGAGAACTAGGGATTCCATATGCTCATACCAATTTCAAACTCCACATATTGAAACACATAACAATCAAGATAGAAGTCTAAGGGTTGTAACGGGGCTAAGGTATTGGCAAAAGAAGGGTAAAGGATAAACAAAGGTTCTTAAAGCAATAGTAAGCAAAGTAATGAAATTGACATTTAGAATTCACTTTTGAACGCAGAAATCCACTTTAAACACAAAGGGAAGATTCACACAATACTTACGGTCAAATTCAAATTTTTGGACCCTTTCTTCAACAACCAATACTTGTGAGTTTATTCTCACTTATTTCTCAACTATTGTTCTTTCTTTTTCTTTCTTTTTCATGTTTTTTCTCTTCTTTTTTTATTTTTTATCTTTTTCTTTTCCCATGCCCTTTTACCTTCCCCCACACTTGTTTTTCTACAAAATGTTGGTCAAAAGGAATTCCCTCTAAGTCATGCTTCACTATCCTTTAAGAACAAGGGTATGGATAGTCCTAATCTAGGCTAGGTAAGGATAATATGGCTAACAAAGAAAATAGGCTAAATAAGGCTCAAAAAGGTTAAACCTACAATACAAATGCAAAGGGACAAGGCTTTTTGGCTTTGGTTTAACTAAACAACTTCATCTTATTGTATGTTATATAATCAATATCATGCTTTGAATGAAACGGGCATGAGTTCTAGTATTTGGAACTATAATGATGAAAACGCATTCTAAGTAGCAACCAAGCAAAGAAATAATGAGATCATGCAATGACTTTAGGAAAACAAGAAATCACAGATTAATAACTCTCCAAATAAAGTTTAGGCTCAAGTCTCTCAGGATTGTAGCGTTAGTTTGAGTTCCTTCCTTCAAGTATGTACAAAAACTGATTTTTTCCTTTGTGATTACATGTGAATTTGTAAATGACAACTACAATTAAGCATAAACCAAAGAGCAAATCAAACTTCCATCTATGTTTGTAACTTTCTTTAACAGTCATGCAATTAAAAACCAAATCCTCATCATTGTGTTGGAAGTTACCCTAAGACACAAACAAACACACAAAAACAACTCTTTTTGGGTTTTTCAAAACTTTTTTTGAATTTTTTTCAAAATTTTTGTATTTTCTGTTTAAGACACATTAAAATACTTCAAAACACACTAAAAACACTTAAAAACAGTGAGTAACAACTTTAAAAGTGATAGGTGATAACATCCCACGAAAATCATGCAAAAACAACTTGTTTACCCCCCCACACATAAACCAAACATTGTTCTCAATGTTTCAAACAAAGACTCACACTCAAACAAACAAACAACACAACTAACAAACACAACTATCATAGCAAAGTAAAAGCAATAAAGAGAAGGGTTTAGGAACGAAAATCTGGTTGTGAAGTGATTCCTCGGTCTTCTTTATTTGAATGCAAGGGTTGCCTCCCAAGAAGCGCTTGCTTTAACGTCTTCTAGCCAGACGATACCTCCTTTTAAGCTTCATTAGTGCCCACGGAATGGAGGGGTACATCCTCCACAACCTGCTCCTCACAATTCTCATAATATGGCTCAATGAATGTAAGAGGATAGTGATCTTCTCTGATTATGGTATTTAGCTTCCTAAAGTCAATGTAAACTTTCTCACCATCTTGAATTCGATTGGAAACTTGCACCAAAGAAGGTAACAACCTATTAGTTGAAATGGGAATTGGAATTGGGATTGGAGACTTACAAACATATTGTGATGGAGGCTCAAAAGTGGCAACACTGTCAACGAAATCACTAGTGGTGCTCTCGGCCAGATTGGGTGTTTTTAGGGCAGCCACTCTAATTCCCTCTTCGATGGTGGTTCTAGATGCATCCTTCTTGATAGGTGTTGATTGTTCCTGCCCTATATCTTTATTCACATCAATGGAAAAACAAGAACAAACATCATTAGGATTCTTAACAGATTCAGAAACATAAAATTTAATTATATCACCACCAAACTCCATTGTTATGCTCCATTGGCCACATCAATCTTAGTTTGGGCTGTTTTCATGAATGGTCTTCCAAGTAGGAGTGGCAATGGTGGAGAATGAGCCGAATCTTCCATTTCAAGCACATAAAAATAAGCCGAAAATATTAAATGATCAACCTGCACCAAAACATCTTCCAAAACTCCTTTTGGATATGCATTAGAACGATCGGCTAATTGAATAATAACTCCATCATTTTTAAGCTCTCCTAAGTTCATAGATGCATAAATAGAGTAAGGCATGACATTAATGGATACACCTAAATCTAACATAGCATATTCAAACCTTGTATTACCAATTACACAAGGGATAGTGAAACTACCTGGATTTTTGCATTTAGGAGGCAATTTCCTTTGCAACATTGCAGAGACATTTTCACTTACATGTACCACTTCCTCGTTCGAAATCTTTTTCCTTGTTGTGCAAAGTTCTTTCAAGAATTTGGCATACTTTGGAACTTGTTTGATTGCATCAAGGAGTGGAATATTGACTTGCACCTTTCTAAATGTCTCAAGAATGTCCTTGTCACTCTCTTCTTTCTTTGATTGCAAAAATCTGTGAGGGAAAGGCACATTTGGTGGAATAACATTAGAAACAATTGAATTTGGACCTACCTTAACTTTGTTAGACGGCTTAGGGGCATTGAGTGGCTGCGGCAAGGGTTGCTCCACCCTTGCCGTGGCTTTGCTTTTGTCTTCCTCCTCTTGCAGCAACTTTTCATCCTCCTTTTGGCTTGATTTGGGTGGTTGTAGGGTGGTTCCAACTTCCTTGCCACTTCTTAACGTGATAGCATTGGCGGTTTCAAATCTTCCTCTTGGATTCACAATGGTTGAACTAGGCAGTTTTCCTTGCTCTTTAAATTGGCCCATGAATTTTGCCATTTGTCCCATTTGCTTCTTCAATTCATCCACCTCCTTAGCTTGATTTTGCACTCCCTGCGTCAAAGTGGTGAGTAATTGAATAACTTTATCATTATCCAAACACATACTTGAACTTGGTTGAACTGGAGGTGGTTGAGGTTGCATTGGTGCATATGGCTTTTGAAAAATCCTAGGGGGGTGGTTGTCGAAATCCTCCTTCTTGTTGGGGTTGTTAAGGCTCCTCCACTTCATGTTTGGATGATCTCTCTATCCCGGATTGTAAGTGTTTTGCATATGGATCATGCCTTGGCTGATTTTGGCTTTGATATCCCATGATATTGACACTTTCCCATCCTCCATTCTCAATCAATTGAGGGCATTTTTTAGATTGGTGTCCTTGTATAGAGCACACGTCACATACACTTGCTTTTTGCACTTTGGATCCATCAACAACCTGTGACATAAGAACAATGAGATTAGCCAATTGAGATTGAATTTCAGAAATTGCACTTACCTCATTCACTTGTGGTTGCTGCCGTGGGATGTCCTTTTGTCCAACTCCCTCGTATTGTTGTGCATTCAAGGCTTGATTTGCAATTAAGGTCTTGGCATCAATTGGTGTTTTGTCAACCAAAGCTTCTCCCGCTGATGCATCTAGCATTTGTCTCTCAATTGGAAGAAGTCCTTCGTAGAAATATTGAATTAGAAGCTCTTCTTTCATTTGATGTTGAGGGCATGATGCAACTAGAGTCTTCAAACGCTTATAATACGCTGGAAAAGACTCTCCTTGGTTTTGCTGAATGCCACTAATTTTCTTCCTTAAAAAAATGACTCTTGAAGTGGGGAATAATTTCTCTAAGAATGCTCTTTTCATGCTTTCCCAAAAAGTGACGGTTCCAGGTGCCAATTCGTACAACCAATCCTTAGTTTTTTCCAAAAGAGAGAATGGAAAAGCTTTCATCTTCAAAATGTTGGCATCCACGTTGATTGGGGTCATGCTTGAACATACCACTTCAAATTCCTTCAAGTGCTTGTTTGGATCTTCCATGGACAACCCATGGTATTTAGGAATATGATGCAGCAAACTAGACTTCAATTCGAACTCATCGGTCTTGTCTTGAGCTACCCTAGGATATTGAATGCATAGGGGTATGACATTGTCCAATCCCGAGACTGAAAGTGCCTTGATTGTTCGATTATCCGCTGCCATGACTTGTGCTTCTTCTTCCACCTGAGCCGTGGCCTTTTCTTCCTCCTTAAACTTAGATTCTGAGCTAGAATTAGGTGGATTAGGTTCTGGCTCCTTCCTCTTCCTTCTCAAAGTTCATTCAAAATCGTCGTCAAAGTCAAAGATATGCTCACGAACAAGTTGAGAACTTCGAGTCATAAACTAGTACCTAAAAACAAGAAAACAAAACAAAGTCAGAAACTCAAACAAAGTATACGAAAAAGAAACAAAAAGAAACAACGGGGGATTAGCAAAGTTGCTAAGCCCCAGCAACGGGGCCAAAAACTTGATGTGATATAAACTAACACTCAAATTAAACCCTCTTGTTGACAATTGTAGTAAAGATGCAAGTAGGGATCGTTCTAGACCGGGGATTAGGAGGGATTGCTAATCTACTCTAAACTGACTCAAAAACACAAAACTAGACTTAAAAACACTTAACTAGACTCATATGACTCAAAACAAACTAAAAAGACTCAAAACAGCACAAAAAAATCAAATAGACTTAAACTAGACACTAAGGAGTGATTTGGACGAAAAATTACTTTTAACTTGACTCAAAACACTAAAGGAAACAAACTAAAATAGGTTCTAACTAAGTAAAACACGAAATATTAAAGGGGGGGGGGGATTGGTTTTGACGAATTTAAAGTAAAACAAACAGATTTAAAGACTTAAACAACTTTGGACAAATTTAGGGAAAAACTATGGGTGATAAGCTAGCTAGAGGGTCCTTCTCCACACATGACACATTTGCATACAAATTGATTTCCAGTTGCTTTTCCAATAAACCATGAACCTCAACACCTCAGATTAACCGTGAACAGCACTAATTGACCCTCATATTTTCCTTAAGTCATTGAATTGGATGGGATACGCATCGGTAACCAAATTATTCTTCAAGGGTGAAGGTTTGAGTGATGAATTGTATGAAAGAATAGCTGAAAGTATGAAATGGTAGTGAATGGATCCCCCAAAAGCTATGGAAAGGCTCTTATTTATATGGGAAGGAAAAGCAAGGCCTAACTTAATTTGGTAAACAGGTTTTGGTCCCAAATCCACAAGGAAAAGGAGAAATAAATGTTAGAATCCTAGGGATAAAGGGAAAGGATATGCGGCAACCTAGAAAGAAAGGGGAATGTGCTTCCTTGTGTGGCTGACTCATGTTTCCTTCTTTGTAGCTGATTCATTTTCTTCCAAGTCTTGAATTAATTTCGTCCATCTCTTTAGCAGATTCTTAACCTTTCTTGAACTTCAATTTCGTCCATCCACCTTGCTCTATGCATATGCTATCCATTCCAAGCCCAAAACTGCTCCAAAATGCACCTAAATGCACTTTCTTGCCTCTTTAGCCCTTTGGACCTACAAACACACGAAAATAGCTTAAAATACTAAAATAACTTGGAACTAATAACATAAATGCAAGGAAATAAGCTAACTAAGTCGCATAAATATGCTCCTATCAGAAGTCTTAAGACTACGTGGAATGAGTTAGATGTTTATCTACCTTACACCATTAAAGCTGCAGTTCTTCTGAAAAAAAGGATGAAGAAGACATGATATATCAGCTGCTTGTGAGTTTGAACTCGGACTATGTTGATCTCAGGAGTCATATCTTGATGAATGTCGAACTTCCTTCCTTCAAAACGGTGTGTGCCACGGTTCAACGTGAGGAAGCTCGAAGAAGGGTGATGAACTTGGAAAAGAATTCCAAGATTTCTGAGTCAAGAGTCTATGTTGCCAAACATAAACCCTCAGACAGCAGGCCTTACAAGGGTAAAAATCCACACTTGAAGTGCAGTTAATGTGACGCTGTAGGTCATGTGGAAGAAAGGTGCTTGATTTTGCACCCTGGACTGAAACCTAAGTTTAACAAGGATCACATAATGATTCCTTCAAGGCAGTTCCATATTGGCTCATACAAACCTCAGCATGCACTAAATCATAGCTATACCTCATTCCCTGAGAGCATTCATGACTTCACTTCAAATCCTGTCTCGTTCATAAATGACTTTGCAATATACATGCAAACCAAAGGACATAGAGAAACTGCAGAAAGCTCAAGGGGTATAATTGAAAATCCCATGGCGTTATTGGGACAGTTTACAAGTTTCCTTGCTAAAAATGAGAATATACTAAGAAGCAAAGCTCCAGGTATTTTTAGTGCATTCTCAACTGCTCTTCACACTAGTATTGAACATGATTGTTGGATTATAGACTCAGGAGCCACTAAGCATATGACAAACAAAGCCTCAAACTTACATAGTTTTTGAACTTTATCAAAACCTTTTCATGTGTCAGTTGCTAATGGAAAAAAGGCCATGGTTTTGGGCGTGGGAAAAGTAAAGTTGGTTTCAAACAACCTTAAGTTTACTGCATTGTTTGTTCCTACCTTTCCTTTTCAACTTCAGTCAATAGGAAAGATCACTGGAACCTTAAATTATCTTGTCACTTTCTCACCAAGCAGTGTTATGTTTTAGGATTCTCTCACCAAGAAGACAATTAATGAAGGGTTTTTCTTGAACGGTTTTTACTATCTATGCAAGGAACCTCGTTTAGTCAAATCTTTCCAAGTTGATTCAATTTCTTCCAAGGACCAACAAATCTGGCATCAAAGATTAGCCCATCCATCAGAGACTGTTTTGCATAAACTTTTTCCCAAAAAATATCAATCGTCAGTAATGTGTCATACATGTCAGTTCTCTAAGTTTACTAGGCTCCTTTTTTAGTTCCTCAATGTCTAGGGCTAGCAAACCTTTTGAACGTGTACACTCTGATCTTTGGGGTCCAACTATTGAATCTTTTGATGGATATAAATATTTTGTTATCTTTGTTCATGATTTTTCTAGAACAACATGGCTATATCTGTTAAAATAAAAAAAGGATGTCTTCATTATGTTCAGAGACTTTCATCAACTTATCATAACTCAATTTCAGTCAACCATTCAGAACCTAAGAACCGACAATGGCACTGAGTTCTTATCCAACAATATGAGTCAATATTTGAGCTTTCATGGTATTGTTCACCAAACAAGCTGTGTGGGAACCCCACAACAAAATGGGACCTCTGAAAGAAAGAACATGTATTTACTTGAGAAGACTCGCGCATTGATGTTGCATATGAACATACCAAATAAATTTTGGTCACAAGCCATTCTCACTGTAACCTATTTAATCAACAGATTTCCTAGTCGTGTTTTAGAGTTTAAGTCTCCTTATGAAACTCTTAAAGGAGGACATATAACTTTATCACATTTGAGAGTCTTTGGTTGCATGTGCTTTGTTCATGTTCAAGCATTGCACTGTGACAAATTGGATGCTAGGGCTGCAAAGTGTGTTTTCATGGGATATTCATCATCCCAAAAAGGTTACAAATGTTTTCATCTAACAAGATGCTTGTGTCTAGGGATGTAAGATTTGAGGAAACAGTTCCCTATTTCTCCAAGGAGGCTGCTCACTCCCGAGAGGGGGAGCTAATGTGTGATTTATTTCCCTTGCTTGCGTGCATTGATCACTCAGTGCACTTGGATCCAGAAGCCACTGACAGTCATGAACAAGCAGAGATTGTGAGTGAAACTACTTATGTGTCTTCTTAACCAAGAAACCTGGAGGATGGTATTGAGTCTACTCAAGATGAAGGTCACGAAGAGGCTCCCACTTTACCTCCTACAAAGTGTAATCCTGTGCGTGCTCGACAACCTCTAGCAAGGCTCCGAGACTATGTCACATTCGCTTCCAAACACCCTATCATTGAGGTGTTGAGTTGTAATCGTGTTCACCCTAATCATGCCACATTCCTGGTTGAAATCTCTCATCACATTGAACCACAAACCTTTCAAGAGGCTCAACTAATTCCTGAGTGGAGAAATGTGATGAAGGATGAACTTCATGCCTTGGAAAACATTCAAATATGGATGATTGTGAAGTTGCCCTTAGGAAAGAAGGCTGATGGGAGTAGATGGATCTATGAAACAAAGTTCAAGCCTGATGGATCAATTGAACGTCACAAGGAAGATTGGTTGCAAGTGGTTTCACTCAAACATTTGGGGTAGATTACAAGGAGACATTTGCTCTAGTAGCCAAAATGAACTCTGTTAGGGTTCTTTTTTCAGTGGCTGTGAATTGTGATTGGCCATTGTATCAAATGGATGTAAAAAAATGTGTTCCTTCATAGGGATTTACAAGAGGAAGTATATATGCAACTTCCACCAGGTTTCTTAAGGTAAAAATGATATGGTGTGTCGATTGCACAAAGCAATCTATGGTTTGAAACAATCTCCACGTGCATGGTATGACAAGCTGAGTTTAGTGTTGGAAGCTGCTGGTTTTATTTGCAGTAATGCGGACTCATCCTTGTTCACTCATAAAGGATCAGCTGGTAAATTGGTGGTTCTCATCTACGTGGAGGATCTCATCATCACAGGTGAAAATGAAGTTGAAATTGAAGCTCTCAAGAAATCTCTCAATCACACATTTGCCATAAAGGACCTGGGGAGACTAAAATGCTTCCTTGGCATTGAAATGTCAACATTTCAAAATGGTTTTTTTTTTTTTAAATCAGTGCAAGTATGTTGTGGATCTTCTCATTGAGGCTGAATTACTTGATTGCAAGCTTGCTATCACTCCCCTTGATAGTAAGCTAAGGCTTGAGATGGATGGAGAACCTTTCACCAATGTGAGTCACTACCAAAGGTTAGTTGGAAAGCTTATATACCTTACCATAACCAGACCGGATATCACCTATGTTGTGAGCCTAGTTAGCCAATTCATGCATGCACCATCTGTGAAACATCTTCTCATTGTCAAAAGAATTCTACGTTACCTCAAAGGCTCTATTGGTAAAGGTATTCTTATAAAGAACAACCAATCCACTTAAATCAGTGGCTACACTGATGCAGATTGGGCCGGAAATGCAATCGATAGGAAGTCTACCACTGGCTATTGTACGTTTGTTGGAGGAAACATCGTCACATGGAAAAACAAAAAACAACAGGCTATTGCATGTTCTAGTGCGGAGGTTGAATATCGTGCAATGGCATCAACAACATGTGAGTTAATTTGGCTCAAAAGGTTTTAAACTTGGGATTTTCTAGTTCTACTCCAATGTCACTCATGTGTGACAATCAAGCAGCCATGCATATCGCTGCTAACCTTGTGTTCCATGAAAGGACCAAACATATTGAGGTGGATTGTCACTACATTAGGGCACAAGTTCAATCCCAAGTTATTCAAACCATCTATACTTGCAGTCATGATCAACGGGTAGATGTATTCACAAAAGCACTTCCCTCAGTTCCTTTTCAGCGTTTCCTTGACAAGCTTGGCTCGATCAATCTCCTCGATCCAGCTTGAGGGGGAGTATTAGACAATATGGGGTGACTGATACTGCATATGGATATTAGACGATATGGGGTGATTGATGCTGCTAGATTTTATGTTCCCTCTTTCCATGGGATTCTTTATTAAGTCTAATCCCTTAATTTGAGGAAGATTGACATCTAGATGACTTGTTGATAGTTGTGTGCTAGCTACTTGCTGCACTCCCTTAATTTAAGAAGTGACAGCTTTAGGGTTTACCAGGTTAGTAGGATTTGCCAAGGTAGGGTTGCTTGTAACCTTCTACCTCATTATATATCCCCCCTTGTACATTCAATCAATCTATGAAAACAACATTCAAACAAACTTAAAATTTTCACAGATTTTCTTGTTTTAATGCTTTGAAGCTTGATCTTCATGGTTAAGCCCTAGTTATGATCTGAACTAATTTTTTCTTTTGTTGTTACAACTTCAGCTTTCTCGAACTATACTTTCAGGTGACTCGGTCCATAAAATATTATTTCTGTAACGATTTTCTGTGTTTGAGTTTCGAAAGAAATTCCTAAAATATATTTTATGCATGTGTTTTAAGTTCTCAAGATTAAACTTGAAACCTTCGGGTAAATGTCCTCCCAGAAGTTTGTTGAACGAAACAGGATTTACATTTAAAAGAATCCGTATATATTGAACGGTTTTTTTTGTTCTTAAAACAAGAGTTTTGCTTGCTGAACTCCTGCAGTTTGCAGGAATATTTGCAAGAAGTTGTCAGCCAAAAAGGCTGAAAACTAACTAGTTTGTGCTCTCCAAGAAACTCCACCGTGAGTTCTCCATTATGTGGAACTTGGAACTAACATGAAGGTAGGTCCGCAGGTGGAGGCAAGACAGAGATTAGAGTCTTTCCCATTTTCTGTTGTGCCTTGGCTGATTATCTCACCAACATACAAACCCACAGTTGATTAGTTTAAAATACAAGAAATAAAGACAACGAGAAATTTACGAGGTTCGGCAAAAACCTGCCTACGTCCTCGGAGAGATATTGCTCTTCACTATGAGAAAAACAGTACAAGTTACACATGAGTTAAATCGACATAACCCAATCCCATATCCCTTGTACACCCACTCACAGAATTTTCCCAAGACCCTCACTCTACCCCAAGAGTTCCTTACTCTCACTCTCTAATTTTTTCTTTTGTTCTCCTCCTTCTCTCTTTTCACTCGGCAAGCCTTTAAATAAAAATCAGCCCATTTTCTTCTCCTCCTTTCTTCCACCCGAAAGCCAAATAATTATGGCTTTGAAAAAGCCACAAAACAAGGAACAAGACAAGCCACAAAACAAGGAACAAAACAAGCCACAAAACAAGGAAACATAATCCTCATCATGATGTTCCCTCATCAATTTTGTTTTGTTTCCTAGCCTAATTTGGCCACTATCCAACAATCTCCACCTTGGCCAAATTCCGAAAACATCACAGAGACTCGAATCAACAATCACCATAAGCACCCAAAGTACAAACTAAAGACAACGGTAACTAAATCAAATTCCCCAAACTTTCCGGTACTCATAATGATCTCCACCTCGACTCAAACTGTACCAAAGTCCATTGGCCTTACGTACCAGCATGCACACTCTGAATCAACCTCGTTGGTCCTGTTCCGATTCAGTCACTGCCAATGCATGTGTAGCTGCTGCAAGCAAAAAAAACCATTTAGCTTCAGACAGGATCTCGACACATCCTCGTCTCCTCCAGCAGGTTTTCCTCCTCTTCATTGTCTGCAACTTGGAAACTTGTCAGTGCACCCATTTCCATCAACACCCGTCGAGCCAGACAAACATTCCTCACACTTCTCATATTTCAGGACCATCTCATCACCTGTGAATCCCATAGCTCCACCTGCTGCAAAACCCCTGCAACACTTGAGACTATACATCACCAGGAGATGTGTTGCTTCGAGTACCTAGAAGGCATACTCGAAGTCTTCCGCCACAAAATTGCTGCTACCTGGACTGTAGACATCAAAATTTCGGTGAAATGAATGTTGACCAATAATTAAAATTTCAACGCTCACGTATCACATAAATTTTACATGTAGCGTGTGACTCAACGAAAAATCGAAATAAATTGGAAAAGTCATCAAATAGGACACGTGTCAATACCTGGCAGAAATGATTTATTTCATCTGATTATTTAAATCCAAAAATCAAGTTTTGGAATTCTATAAATAGGAAGCCAAGGCATTCATTTTGAGAAGGAAAAAAAAGGAGAAAGGAAGAAAGGAAGAAAGGAAGAAAGAAGGAAAGGAAGAGAAATTTACGTTACACAAAAACCTTGAAGCCTTGAAACTCTAAAGCTCTCAAGCGAATCCCGAAGGACCAAGAAAGCACTTTTCGTTCTTCGTCAAATCCTCCTTCAAGATCAAGCCCCAACGGCCCTTGAAGAACTCCCACCAATTCAAGATCAAGCCCCAACGGCCCTTGAAGAACTCCCACCAACTCAAGATCAAGCCCCGACGGCCCCTTGAAGAAAGTGTTCATCATTCATCATCCGTTCATCCTAAGATCAAGCCCCAATGGCCCCTTTGGATCAACAACCTCAACAAACTCATACACCCATTCTTCAAGATCAAGTCCAACGCCCCTTGAAGATCCATTCATCAACTGTTCATCCTTAGATCAAGCCCCGACGGCCCTTTGGATCAACAACTCATCCACAAACCTACACCCTACGAAGATAGAATCAGAGGACCAAATTACAAAGAGATTGTAACCCCAAAATCTTTAAACACAAATATTATTTTGTACACGTATTCTTGTCTCTTGTTTCAGGAATTTTTCGTGTTTACAAATTTGGCACGCCTAGTGGGACAATCTCTACCTCTCATCTCTGTCCTCAAATCATCGAAAAACCGCAAATGGCATCAAGAAAGGATCAAGCTGTTCCTGCAATCAAAGCAAAGAACAAGAACATCATCGCCGCAAGTGGTGATATTTCGGGCATCATAACCCGAAGTAAGGCAAGAGATCTTTTTGCCGCAGCTTCCGCCACTGCATTAACTCTGTAAAAGGAACAAGAGCACCTGAAGTACGAGCCTGTGATCACCCTAGCCTCGCTAAGGGCATCAAAAGGGGAGAGCCCGAGGAAATACTCAGAGTCCCTACTCTCCGACGCTGATTCGAGCGGCAGTACAACCATGCAAGTCATGACCACCGGCGCAACTTCAATTGAGGAGCAGCTAGCTCAGATGAATGAAGCAATTGCAAAGCTCACACGGACTGTGGAAGAGAAGGACTTGCAGATTGCCGCACTCGTCAACCAACTAGATGCGCAGCCTGACGTGAAAGTCGACCCAAATGTTGGCCTAGTAAAGAAAGAAGTCAACGAAGAAGAGGAGCCTCCAGCAGAGAAAGTCGAAGAGAAGCTGAAACTAGACCAAGCAACGGCGTCCATGGGATCTCTCTCTATCCAGCAACTACAGGAGATGATTGCAAGCACTATCAAGACACAGTACGAAGGAAGCTCGCATGACTCCGTACTGTACTCAAAGCCTTACTCCAAGAAGATTGATGCTTTGAAGATGCCAAGGGGTTATCAGCCCCCAAAATTCATGCAGTTCGATGGAAAAGGCAACCCGAAGCAACATGTTGCCCATTTCATTGAAACTTGCAACAATGCTGGGACAGAGGGAGACTACCTCGTCAAACAGTTCGTGCGTTCGCTGAAAAGTAACGCTTTTGACTGGTACACTGACCTCGAACCTGAGTCTATCAACAGTTGGGACCAGCTAGAAAGGGAATTCCTCAACCGTTTCTACAGCACTCGTCGTACTGTAAGCATGCTAGAGCTGACCAGTACGAAACAGTGGAGAGATGAACCTGTCGTCGACTACATAAATAGATGGCGCTCCTTAAGTCTGGATTGCAAAGATCGGCTTTCTGAAACCTCTGCCATTGAGATGTGTGTTCAAGGCATGCACTGGGGGTTGCATTACATCCTCCAAGGCATAAAACCAAGAACATTCGAAGAACTAGCAACTCGTTCCCACGACATGGAGCTGAGTATCGCTAATCACGGGAAAAAGGAGCCGATTACTAACTTCAATAAGGATAAAGTATTCGCCCCAAATGTAGACAAGACCGGGAAGAAGCCCGCTAAGGAAGCTTTCACCGTCAACACTACCCCCATCAAGACTTCCTCAGCGCCCATCAAGATCTCCTCCAAGAAGAAAGCGAAGGAGATAAAGACAAGTGAGCCTCCTCGCACCCAAGACAGATACAAGAGCACCTTGAGAGAGTTAGAACAGAAAACGTACCCGTTTCCTGACTCTGACATGGCTGCCATGTTAGATGACTTGCTGGAAAAAAAGGTGATTGAGCTACCCGAATGCAAGCGTCCTGAAGAAATGAATCGCACAAACGATCCTAGGTACTGCAAGTACCATCGTATTGTGAGCCATCCTGTTGGCAAGTGCTTCGTTCTTAAAGAACTCATCATGAAGCTAGCACAACAAGGGCAAATTGAGCTCGATCTTGAGGAAACGGCCGCAACGCATACCACTACAATTGCGTTTGGATCGTTTAATCCTGTGCCTCTCCAAACGACACCTGACTGTTCCCGTGAATGCTCAAGTTGCACGGCACCCCCTACACAACCATCACTGGAAAGAAGCGACCAAGATGCACATGCTGATAATGAAGAAGGATGGATATTGGTAACCTACAAAAAGACAAGGAAACCAAGACCACGAGTCATACAGCCAAATGTGGAACAAAGAAGAAATCACCACGGCCGCAACAATGCGAAGCCTAAAAGAAACATAAAGCATAATAAAACAACATATGCTAGGGAACTTATGGAGCAGGAGCCACGCATTCCCGTTTCCTTGCGTGAGTACTTCCCGAATGACTTTTTCCAACAGTGCGCTACCGTGGCCTGTCACATGGTTGAAGTAGAAATAGAAGAGCCCTCAAAAGGCAAAGCTATCGCCACTGAGGTAGAAAAGACCCTCACACCTGAAGAAGGTCTGCCAACACACTTTAGCATCGAGGAAGCGCTACCATTGCCAAAAAAGATACGAAAAGCACTAGCAGCAGTCCTGGCAGGTCCCGGCGATCACGAAGTGCGAGAAAGTAACGACGAAGGCTTGAAGCTTCAGCCACATGAATGTGTCACATGTTGTGCCACCCATGACACAATTAACTTCACTGACGAAGACCTACTGCTGGGATCAAAGCCTCACAACCGTCCTCTCTTCGTCTCAGGGTACGTAAGGGAATACAAAGTCAACCGCATGCTTGTGGATGGTGGGTCGGCCATAAACATCATGCCAAAATCAACAATGACCATAATCGGCATCAAGGTGAATGAACTATCCCTGAGCCGTCTGCTGATCCAGGGTTTTAACCAAGGAGGACAAAGGGCGATGGGCATGATCCGAGTAGAGATGACCATTGGTGAGCTCAAATCAAGCACGATATTCCACGTGATTGATGCAAGAACTTCCTATAGCTTGCTCTTAGGAAGACCTTGGATCCACGCAAATGGGGTAGTGCCATCCACCCTTCACCAATGCCTAAAATTTTACCGAGAAGGAGTGAAGGTGATCCAAGGTGATACCAAGCCATTCACCGAAGCCGAATCACACTTTGCAGACGCCAAGTTCTACATGGATGAAGACGTGGTACCCGAAGCCCTTTCGGAAGATATCAAATCCATGGGCAAAGCAGCACCTAAAAAGCAGGAGTGGCAAGTCATGCCTAAAAAGCAAAAAGAGCAGACTGTGCCATCTTCAAGCAAAGACGATGACGAGTTTGCTAAACCTGCAACAACTAAAGAGAGTAGGATGCCGTCAGAGGGACTGAACGCACCCATATTCCGATATATCCCGATGTCAAGAAGAAAGAATGGTGAATCTCCATTCGAAACTGGAACAAGAAAAGCCGACACACAGTGGCACGCGGATAATGTGAAGTTGCTCAAGACAAATGCAGTTTTGCCTTTGACACAGCTAGGGGATGCTAAGGTCGCAAGACTACCACAAGGCTTCATAAAAGCTCTACCAAAGAAGGTGGAATCAAGCTTTTTTCCAACCAAAAGGACCGAGGAAGGTTTCGACCCTAACGCCTACAAACTCATGTCAAAGGCCGGGTACGACTTCACTTCTTCTGTGGTGGCTGGAAAGAAGGTTTCAAACACCGTCAATGATGAAGAACGTAACCTTACCAAAACTCAAAAGAAGTTGAAGGAGCATGGTTACGGAGTTGACAACAACAAAGCTGGACTTGGTTTCACACCAAATGCACCTGTGATGATTTCAAACAAAGCGAAAAACACTAGCGCTCAACACATCAGCGTGAGCATTGAACAAGACCAAGAAGAGCCTAAACCCTCCCCTCGGACGTTGGTCTTCGATAGGATGAGCCATTCAAGCTCCAGAACTTCAGTGTTTAATCGCATTGGTGGTCAAGACCAAACCTCTGTCTTCAAGAGGCTTAACGCGCCAACATCCCAAAACTCTGTTTTTGAACGGTTGTTAAAGCTTAAGAAACAAAGCAGCACAGTTATCTCTCCTCTGCGACGATCAGCTTCAGAAAAATTTGAAGATAATGAGAAGCCTTTTGGAAAGAGGAAGACAACACCAAAGGAAGTAAAGCTCGATGGGTTAGGAGAAAAAGATGACGTTCGAAGCTTGATTCCTTCAAGGATAAAGCGCCAAGCAATCTTAGAGGTCGACACAAAGGGACCACTGAAAGTGAGAAGGCGTACTATCATCCACACCAGACAATCTTTATGCCAACAAGCTCGAGAAGACAGCACTGAAGAGGAGATCCAAGATGTTTTCCACATCACGGTTCAAGAAGGTAAAGAAGACGAAATCCCCGAGGAAGATGTCACTGCTGCACCACCACAGCTCGAAGATGGGGGGCAAGCCACGGTCGATGATCTCAAGGAACTCAACTTAGGTACAAGCAAGGAACCAAAGCCTATCTTCGTAAGTGCATTATTAAGTACAGATGAGATAGAGGAGTATTATCAGCTGTTGTTAGAGTACAAAGACGTCTTTGCCTGGACCTACAAAGAAATGCCCGGCCTGGACCCTATCATCGCTGTTCATCATCTTGCGGTCAGGCCTGGAACACGACCGATAAAGCAAACTCAAAGACGCTATCGATCTGAGCTTATCCCACAAATCGAGGTCGAGATCGACAAGCTAATCGAAGCAGGCTTTATTCGAGAAGTGCAATACCCCAAGTGGATCTCCAACATCGTCATTGTCCTTAAGAAATCAGGACAAATACGTGTTTGCGTAGACTTCCGGGACCTCAACGATGCTTGCCCAAAGGACGACTTCCCCTTGCCAATCATTGAAATCATGGTGGATGCAACCACTGGCCATGAGGCATTATCATTCATGGATGGCTCTTCTGGGTACAATCAAATTCGCATGGCCCTCGAAGACGAGGAACTAACAGCCTTTCGTACTCCAAAAGGTATTTACTGCTACAAGGTGATGCCCTTTGGTCTAAAGAACGCTGGAGCTACGTATCAACGCGCAATGCAGAAAATCTTCAATGACATGCTACACAAAAACGTAGAACGTTACGTAGATGATGTGGTGGTTAAGACGAAGAAAAGATCAGACCACTTGAAGGATCTGCGAATAGTGTTCGAAAGGCTGCGAAAATACAACCTCAAGATGAACCCGTTAAAGTGTGCGTTTGGCGTCACCTCTGGAAAATTCCTCGGCTTCATCGTCAAGCACCGTGGTATTGAAGTAGACCAATCAAAGATCAAGGCCATTCAAAGCATGCCCGAGCCAAGAAACCTGCACGAGCTGAAAAGTCTACAAGGATGGCTAGCCTTCATTAGACGCTTCATCTCCAACCTCGCAGGGCGTTGTCAACCGTTCAGTCGCCTTATGAAGAAAGATGTCCCATTCGTATGGGACAAAGCGTGCCATAATGCTTTTGAAAGCATAAAGAAATATTTGTCAAGTCCACCTGTCCTAGGGGCACCTGTGCCCGGGAAACCACTCATATTGTATATTGCTGCTCAGGAAAATTCAATCGGAGCACTCTTGGCGCAAGAGAATGAATCCCAAAAAGAAGGAGCACTTTACTACCTCAGTCGAACTCTCACCGGCGCTGAGTTGAACTATTCCCCAATAGAAAAGATGTGCCTCGCTTTGGTGTTTGCCATTCAGAAACTCAGACATTACATGCATGCTTACACCATCCACTTGGTTGCTAAAGCCGACCCTGTCAAATACGTTATGTTTAAGCCAGTCTTGACGGGGCGACTCGCTAAATGGGCTTTGCTTCTTAATCAATATGAGATCATCTACGTCTCAGCTAAAGCCGTCAAGGGACAAGCGCTAGTAGACTTCCTTGCCGATCATCCAATCCCGGCTGATTGGAAAATCTCAGACGACTTGCCTGACGAAGAGGTGTTCTACATCAATATTTTCCCGACATGGACGATGTTCTTCGATGGATCCGCACGAGCAGACGGAGCGGGGGCAGGAGTAGTATTCATGACGCCACAAAGGCAAATACTACCTTACTCCTTCCAACTGAATGAGCTATGCTCCAACAATGTTGCTGAGTACCAAGCATTGATAATCAGGCTCCAAATGGCGATCAACATGGGAGTCACAGCTCTTGAGGTGTATGGCGATTCCAAGCTCATAATCAATCAACTCTTAACTGAATATGAGGTGAGGAAAGATGATCTCATCCCATACTTCCGGCTAGCGACCCAACTGCTACAAAAGTTCGAAGCTGTGACACTAGAACATGTGCCAAGAAAGGAAAATCAAATGGCAGACGCTCTCGCCAAGCTAGCCTCGAGTATGACACTAGGAAAAGATGAAGTTGCAGACGTGCCAGTTTGCCAAAGGTGGGTGATTCCGCTCGTTAATGAAATGTCACTAGATGATACAAATGTCATCTCAGTACTTCCAGTTGATGCTGAAGAGTGGAGACAGCCGCTGATCGACTACTTAGAGCACGGAAAGCTTCCAGATGATCTTAGACACCGTTCCGAAATACGCCGACGAGCACCTCGCTTCCTTTACTACAAAGGAACACTCTACCGACGCTCTTTTGAAGGAGTGCTCCTGAGATGCCTTGGTGAGGAAGAAGTTAATCAAGCCATAGAATAAGCACATTCAGGTGTGTGTGGGGCACATCAGTCTGGACCAAAGCTACATTTCCGGCTTAAAAGAATGGGTTACTACTGGCCAAGTATGGTGAAGGACTGCCTGGAACACGCCAAAATGTGCCAAGCCTGCCAATTCCACGCCAACTTCATACATCAACCGCCTGAACCATTACACCCTACAGTTGCTTCATGGCCATTCGACGCATGGGGATTGGACGTTGTAGGACCAATTACGCCAAAGTCATCTGCAGGGGAAGCTTACATCCTAGCTGCAACAGATTACTTCTCCAAGTGGGCTGAAGCCATACCTTTAAGGGAAGTAAAAAAGGAAACTGTTGTTCGTTTCATCAAGGAGCATATCATCCACCGATATGGGGTGCCTCGCTACATTATCACTGACAACGGAAAGCAGTTCTCCAACCGACTCGTGGACGAGCTTTGCGACAAATACAAGTTCAAGCAGCACAAGTCTTCCATGTATCATGCTCCGGCCAACGGCCTGGCAGAGGCATTCAACAAGACGTTGTGCAACCTCCTGAAAAAGGTAATCGACCGAACAAAGAGAGACTGGCATGAAAGAATAAGTGAAGCACTTTGGGCATATAGGACTACACATAGGACTCCTACCCGAGCTACACCTTATTCTCTCGTATATGGCGTAGAAGCTGTTCTACCGCTCGAAAGTCAAATCCCCTCACTAAGGATGGCTATACAAGAAGGCTTGACTGATGAAGAAAATGCAAAGTTGCGCCTTCAGGAGTTGGAAGCGCTGGATGAGAGAAGGCTCGAAGCTCAACAACACTTGGAATGCTACCAAGCACGGTTATCCAAGGCATTCAACAAGAAAATCCGCCCAAGGTCTTTCCAAGCCGGAGATCTCGTGCTGGCATTGCGTAGGCCTATCATTACAACTCATAAGACAAAAAGCAAGTTCACATCAAAGTGGGATGGACCCTACGTGATACAAGAGATCTACACCAATGGCGCCTACTTAATCATGGCAGAAGACGGGTTGAAGATCGGCCCCATCAACGGCAGATTTTTGAAGCGCTACTACCCCTAAAGCAAACGCACCACGCTCCTGGCCCGCAAGAGCATAAACTGTGTACGGCAAAATCATCATCAAAACCATCACTCATTTGAACTACGTTATGACTTGATCTCTTCTTTGGAAGAGTACGTAGGCAACTTGAAACTTCAAAACTTCAAGTACAGTCACATCAAAATAAAAAAATAAATGTTTCATTAAAGAAAGTCAATTTTATTACAAAAAAAAAAAAAAAAAAAAAAAAAAAAAAAACATATGTTACTATGTATTAAAAAAAAAAATATATGTTCTCTATTAAAAAAAAAAAAAAAAAAAAACTTTGAAGAATAAAGAGCAAACTCAAGAAAGCAAACATTTTATTTCTTTAAAGGAAAAAAGTCTGATTACAAAAGAAAAAGGGCAGAAGACACTACTCGAAAACTATGTCCCTAAAACTAAGAAGGCGGTCTTCAAGCAAGCCTTCCAAAGCCTTCAAAGTCTCTACCTCGGTGAGAGATATGATGGGCAACTCTATAGCCATGTCTTTCTCTTGTTCTAGGCGTGAAATCTCCTATTGGCATTGAGAAAGTGTAGCTCCCTGCTCCCCGAGAACACTTTCAAGTTTTGATGCCTCGATGCCCAGCTGTTCTTGTTCTCGCATCAACATATCTAGACGTACCCGGACGGAAGCTAAAGAAGTCTCTGTAGATTGATAATCTCCCGAAGCAGCTTGCTGAGAAGACCGGGCTTGGGTTAGTGACAAGTCTATTGCAGCAAGTTGGTGAGCTCTAACATCTGGACTCAACTTCTTCAAGGAAATAACACGCAAGGAAGAATACTCAGTTGAGGCGGCCATAATTTCAGCAATCTTGATCTTTAAGGATGAAGAATCAATGTTAAGATTGTCAATTGCAGAAATAAGTTTCGACAAGTCCTCCTTAAGCAACGCAAGGTCCTCCAACGGGCATTTCGAAATCCTCCCCTCAATATGGCTCTTGATATCCATTGCCGCATGAAGATTGATGCGATGAATAAGCTGCTCAGTACCACTGAGGTTTGGCCCTCTCAGAGAGATCTCAGAGCTAGCTGGCAAAGGTATAGAATGCATGACGGGATCTTGCATGCCTCCACCTACACACGGCAAACTTGGGAAACTTGACAAACTTGGGATAAGCTCTGTACCTGGTGGATCCCCAATCTCCTCGCCTGTAGGTAGGTCACCCCCAAATAGCATCTCCGCATAAGAATAAATACATGTGGTTACCAAGTCAAAAGAACAAGAAGGCCCAACCTAAAGAAAACAAAGAAAGCTGTTAGAAACAAAAGCTAGAACAATGAAAGCAGAAGAAGTCATAAGAGAGAAGAAGATGCATACGTCTTTCTCAAACGACACACTGCCATCGAGTTGAGGGAGCCTAAACACTTCTTTCTTCTTGTGATGAAAATTGATATCGCTATCGGCCTGAGCGCCTTCAAGACGTCGCTTGTTTAAAACTTGTTGACCCTGTCGCAAAACAAGTCCATCTTCGTGCGAATCAACTTCATCACCAGCCTCTTCAGATACATCCAGATGTTGAGAAGACAACCGTGGGCGTTGAAGGGCTAAAACCACTGGTCTATCTTGCAAAGTAGCAGCACTCGCGCAATCAAAAGATATCAGTTGTGTAGGAACCACAGAGCACCCCTCCTTCAATACATTAAGGTGTGAATGAGAAGAATTGGTACCACTTGCCATCCCCAAATTCTCATAATATACCTTTGACCACCAACTTACGTAAGCGCGGGTTACTGGACTGCTCTTGAACTCGTCTTTGGCCGGCAGGGTGATAGAAGCATTTGTACATGCACGGGTACAAGACTCCCAATGCATATACACGGCTTGCAAGGAGTCTAATTGGTTTTTTCCCTTCAGCTTGCCTGGCACATGTTGGACAAAACCAAATTGCCTGCTGAAACGGTGGGGACTATACGGTTGAACAATGCATCGATCTTCTTGCCGCAAAGAAACATACCCTGAGCGAAGACTTATAAGGTAAGATAAGTCTGAGAAGCGAAGATGCGAATCGTCCATGATGTCTCGCCGCACTGAGCCAACTCTCGCCAGATAGTCCATCTTCAAGCCTTTGCAGCTTCTAAACAGTGCTTGCGCCTGGGAATCATCGAGGCTCTTCGAAGAAAGCACGCCAGAATACTTCGTCATCAAAGGCCCTGACTTGTTTAGAGTTGAAGAAACAAAATGAGTGCCGAAGTACTCACCCAACCAACCATACACATAGTGGTAGGGAAGAACCGCATCACGATCTTCAGTGTTTGCCGAGTTCGAAACAACACTCAAGCCGTTATAAATATTGGCCAAAACCGGGATAGCAAGACTGAAAGATTCACCTGCAGCCATCTTGCTAGCAACTTTGAAAACCCCAGGACGAACAAAGTTGACGTCGCCGATTGGAAAAACAAACTTACAAAGCCAACAAGCTAAGAAAGCAGCTAGGTAAGATTCTTCCACATGCTCTGGTGCTATGCCAAGGTCCTCAAACGCTCTCAACTCGGCAGGGGAACGGCGCCTAGCTGAACCAATGGCACCAGACGGATATGGGTCTCCCTTTGGCTTAGTGGTTTTGTTGCAACTTCTTCTCTTCGAGGACTTCTTGTACCTTGCGTCCTCCCAATACCAGAAGCGGATCCATGAAGAAATCTTCACGCCTGATTCACCTCGAGCATCTTGGGAAAGCTTGTGATATGCCCAAAATAAACAGCGACAACTTGCAGGCAATCCTCGGTTGTTGCAGAGAGAAAGTTCCTCCGCACTAAGAACGACCTCGTAATAAAACTTGCCTTGGATTGGCAATCCCCCTATCTTGTGGAGATCCCAAAGTGAAATTGACATCTCTCCTTGAGCTGTATGAAGCGTGTTAGTCGCTGAACACCAATGCTCGAAGAATGCATGAAGGACAGAATGATGGAGATCATAACTAAACAAAGATGCGTACACGGCATGGTAAAGGCCCACGCTAGTAAGCACATGTTTAGATCGGCCCAAGACATCTTCAAGCCATTCCCAATAAGACTCAGCAAAAACAGCTTCTCCGGTAGTCGACAAGACATCATTCCAAGCCATAGCTCCGCTGCGAATGTGATCTCCGAGAAGCTTAAACGAAGCCGGATGATTGTCACGAGCATGGTGCGAAGGGTTCAAGATAAGAATCCCCAGTGTGCACGCCTCCTTCTCCGTATTTGATCGAACAAAGTCTGCCACCTTCCAAGATACTTCAGAAGACCACGACTTAATATGCATGGAGTTGTCTTTTGTAGGAAGAGCAAGCGCCTTAAGGCCAGTCAGTGGGGTGTAAATCTTCAGCGTTGTTCCCCTATCTTGCGAATCACCTTCCTTCGCAAGAATGGTGATGGTGTTGCTCTTAAAACATTTGAAAAATACCATGACCGCAACAAAGCAAAAACAGCCACAAAACTTGAACAGCAGGACAACAGACAGTGCAATAGGTGTGCAGCGAACAGTGCAGCGATGACGGTGTAGCAAGCAGCAGCAAGAGGCACAACAACGTCACCACCGAGGAAAATTATGATCAAAAGGCACTACACAGCATAAACTCGCTGCAGTCTTTTGCATAACCCCACACGGTAAAAGTGACACACTGCAACAAGCTCCAAGCAGCGGCAAGAGGCACGGCAACGTCACTACCAAGGGAAGACTATGACCAAAAGGCATTACACAGCAAAATCCCTTTGCAATCTTTGCACAACACCACTCTTTCTACACCACCAATTTATGCGTTCCTGGGTTCTTCGTCGGTTTGGCAGCCTCAGCCTTGATCACCACCTAAAAATAAAAAAAATAAAAAAAAATAATAATTATGATGTTGGGTTGCAGATCACTATATATATAAATAAATACAAAAAAAAAAAAATTATTATGATGTTGGGAAGCACCTTAATAAAAAAGAGGTAGCAATGATGATGTTGGGAAGCATCTTTCAAAGACAGCACCAGCTACCAAACCGCCTTTCGCATGTGCCATCAATGGAATTTTGTAGCAATTTGAGGCCCGTGGAGACTGAGTCAAGCAAAGCAGACAATTTATGCGTTCCTGGTTTTTTCGATGGTTTGGCAGCCTCTTGCAGATCCTTTATATAGAAAAAAAAAATGACGATGTTGGGAAGTAATGATGAAAGTAAAGAATAAAAAAAAAAAAAAAAAAAAAAAAAAGCATCTTTGGTGGCTCAGCGCCACCGAAAGAAGAAAAATAATAATAATAAAAAAAAAAAAAAATATATATATATATATATATAAAATAAAATAATAAAAAATAATAAAATAAAGTAAAATGAAATGATGATGTTAGGAAGTAATGATTAAAGTAAAAAAAAAAAAAAAAAATCTTTGGTGGATCAGCTCCACCGAAAAAAAAAAAAAAAAAAAATCTTGGTGATTTATATGTTTTATCTGTATTTAGCACAATACACTGAATAAAATAAAGCATGTCCATTAATCTCCGAGAAATTACAAGTGCGTACAAAAAAAAAAAAAAAAAAAAAAAAAAGATGGAGCTTTCACAAAGGTTGTTCACGTGAAACTCCACTACTTGGCCAAACTCCAGGAGCGGGAGGCACCGAAGATAGATCATTCGAGGCCCCAATACTGGGTGGAACGCTAGATGACGCAGGAAAAAGGTGCCTCTGGAAGAAAGACGCAAGCCTTTGACGGTCACTTTGAATTCGACCTTGAGATTCTTGCATCTCATCAAGCTTCCTCTTCATGCCCGACGAATAGTTATTTGCAAGCACATGCAAACTTCTATTCTCGTACTTAAGTTGTTTAATCTCCTGCTTAAGATCTTCCACCTCTGCCATCAATGATTCCACTTGACGAGACCGAGCAAGCAGGCGTTGGCCCATGTTGGACACAGAGCTCGCACACTGAACACTGAGAGCGAGGGACTCTTGAACGGCCAACTCATCGGACCGTCCTGAAAGCAGCCTACTATCTTTTGGTGTGAGGAGGTTCTTAGCTACTATTGTAGCTGTTGTTGCATCCTGCATCACTGAGTCTTCACCTGTAAGAGGACCGTTAGAAGATAAGAAAGAAGGGCGCCATACGTTACCTTGACGCGGCGCGCCCGTATCACTGCTGAGACTCAATTCTAAGCTAAAGTTCGATGGGTTAGCCATTTTTTTTCAAAGGTGTTAAAAGAGATGGGTGGATGGAGTTAAAACTCAAAAGGCCGGAGATGATTTTCGGGAATGAGCAACCTTCAAAGTGTGCATGTTAGAGGTGATCAATACCTCTATAAAAAGGAAGAGGCGCTTGCTCAGAAATCGAAGAGGCGCTTGCTCAGAAATCAAAGAGGCGTTGGTTCAGAAATCGAAGGTCTGCTTATTCAAAAGTGAAGAGACATCGCTCTGCAAATCTCAAAAGCTGGATTTTCCGGCGTAAGTTAGGCGACGCTTTCTCGGCTTTTCAGAAAACGCGTTCAACTTTGTCAAAAGATCTCCGACAAAGTTGAAAACACGTGGAGGTTGGCGACGCTTTCTCGGCTTTTCAGAGCATGGGTGCCACTTTGTCAAAAGATCACGTGGAGGTCATCATCGCAGCTACACATCTTTAGCCGACAAACACAAAGTTCGGCGACGCTTTCTCTGTTTTTCAAAAAACGCGTGCAGCTTTGTCAAAAGAGGCACTCGTTCAGAAATCGAAGAGGCGTCGTTCAGAAATCAAAGAGGCGTATTCAAAGATCGAAGAGTCGTCACTATTTCAAAAAGCCGGATTTGCGGGATCAAAACGTTTGTCGACAAGGGTAAAAGAACAGTACCACCACTTGTTATTGGGAAATCCCTATATATGTCGACCTTCATCTTTTATGGCAAGGCAGACCTGAAGATAATGCCCAACTCTTCCTCACCTCTGAGGGCGCACTCCCAGCAAAGCCTTTTGAAATACTCAATTTTTTCTTCTTCCCCAAAGATGATACCAGATGCCTGGAGTACAGATGACCCAGGAGAAAACGGTAGATGGAAGCATGTGCTGATTCATTCACCGCTTCTTCAAAAGCAAAGGTATCTCATATCATCAAGGTCAAAAGCAAAGGTATCTCATATCATGCTCTTTCCCTGTTTTTTCCTTTGTCTTTGTTATTACTCGCATAGCAAAGTGAAAGGAGCAATCAGCCGGCACTTGGAGTCAGTCTTCCGACTGCCTGGAATCCCTTCCCTGATTGCTTACCTAGCGTTGCTCTCGAGTAGTCATCTTCAACGGTTGATACACTTCCAGAGAAGGGACCACTTCTGCAAAGGGGAGCAAGTAAGGCAAGTGAAAATGATACATTGAAGCATGTGGAGACAAGCTACAACTGCATATGCTGAACTATCCTCTAACCCTCTTCAATACGAATTGGAGAGATTGAACAAAGAAACAGAAAAAAGGAGTAAGCTCAGACCTTCGGGGGAGACCAAAAGAATCCTGTTGCCCAGTTCAAGAGTAGCACAAAGGAAAATCAACGAGTGGAGGAGACCAAAAGAATCCTACACCCAGTTCAAGAGTAACCTGTGGAAAATCAACGATTGGAGGAAACCAGAAAATCTTCAAGTCGAACTCAAGATCAAGCCTCGATGGCCCTTGAAGAAATTTCCAGCCCAATTCAAGATCAAGCCTCGACGGCCCTTGGGTTGACATCTACATTAAGGGACTTCAAAACGCATCTTCTACACGTGACAAGCACATGTCTACGACGCGCCTTGAAGTGGGGGCATTTGTAGACATCAAAATTTCGGTGAAATGAATGTTGACCAATAATTAAAATTTCAACGCTCACGTATCACATAAATTTTACATGTAGCGTGTGACTCAACGAAAAATCGAAATAAATTGGAAAAGTCATCAAATAGGACACGTGTCAATACTTGGCAGAAATGATTTATTTCATCTGATTATTTAAATCCAAAAATCAAGTTTTGGAATTCTATAAATAGGAAGCCAAGGCATTCCTTTTGGAGAAGAAAAAAAAGGAGAAAGGAAGAAAGGAAGAAAGGAAGAAAAAAAAGGAGAAAGGAAGAAAGGAAGAAAGGAAGAAAGAAGGAAAGGAAGAGAAATTTACGTTACACAAAAACCTTGAAGCCTTGAAACTCTAAAGCTCTCAAGCGAATCCCGAAGGACCAAGAAAGCACTTTTCGTTCTTCGTCAAATCCTCCTTCAAGATCAAGCCCCAACGGCCCTTGAAGAACTCCCACCAATTCAAGATCAAGCCCCAACGGCCCTTGAAGAACAACCACCAATTCAAGATCAAGCCCCAACGGCCCTTGAAGAACTCCCACCAACTCAAGATCAAGCCCCGACGGCCCCTTGAAGAAAGTGTTCATCATTCATCATCCGTTTATCCTAAGATCAAGCCCCAACGGCCCCTTTGGATCAACAACCTCAACAAACTCATACACCCATTCTTCAAGATCAAGTCCAACGCCCCTTGAAGATCCATTCATCAACTGTTCATCCTTAGATCAAGCCCCGACGGCCCTTTGGATCAACAACTCATCCACAAACCTACACCCTACGAAGATAGAATCAGAGGACCAAATTACAAAAAGATTGTAACCCCAAAATCTTTAAACACAAATATTATTTTGTACACATATTCTTGTCTCTTGTTTCAGGAATTTTTCGTGTTTACATGGACCAAGATCATCCTTTCTTTTTCTCAAAGGACAATTTATCTTTTTATGCCCGAATTCTTTGCAGTCATAGCATTGTGGTCCCTTGCCTTTGGAGCTTGATTTGAACCTGCTGTCTCTCTCAAATCCTCCTCCCAATTTTCTTCCATGATTCCAACCTTGAACAGCTAAAGCAGTCTCGTGCCCACCATCAACAATGGTCTTCCTCTTTTGTGTATCATAAGACACCAAAGAAGCCTGCACCTACTCCAAACTTACTGTATCTTTTCCATGCAATAAGGTTGTCACAATATTCTCATACGAATCTGGAAGTGAGGTAAGAAGTAAGAGGGCTTTATCTTCTTCCTCAACCTTAACATCAACTTTCCTCAATTGATCCAAGTATCCATTGAACACATTCATGTGGTCCATGAGATTCCCGCCTTCATCCATCTTCAGCTTGTACAGCTTCCTCTTCAGATGTAACTTGTTGGTCAAACTCTTAGCAATATAGAGTTTTTCCAACTTCTCCCACAGTGCAGGCGCATAATCTTCATCCATAACATTGTTGATAATGTTATCAGCTATGCAGTGTCGAATCGTGCTAACACAACGCGACTCCAGCTCCTCCCACTGGTCATCTGTCATTTCTTTAGGCTTCCCATCTTTTCCCTTCAAAGCTCTAACCAAGCCTTGTTGAGTCAAGACATCCTTTACTCTCATCTGCCAGAGAGTAAAACTGCCCTTCCCATTAAACTTCTCAACTGAAAACGACATGTTTGTAGTCATCATGGTGAATAATAAATCTGAACCTTCAATGAACCAAAGCTTCCAACAAAGCTCTGATACTAATTGTTGTGCCTTGGCTGATTATCTCACCAACATACAAACCCACAGTTGAATAGTTTAAAATACAAGAAATAAAGACACCGAGAAATTTACGAGGTTCGGCAAAAACCTGCCTACGTCCTCGGAGAGATATTGCTCTTCACTATGAGAAAAACAGTACAAGTTACACATGAGTTAAATCGACATAACCCAATCCCATATCCCTTGTACACCCACTCACAGAATTTTCCCAAGAGCCTCACTCTACCCCAAGAGTTCCTTACTCTCACTCTCTAATTTTTTCTTTTGTTCTCCTCCTTCTTCTCTCTTTTCACTCGGCAAGCCTTTAAATAAAAATCAGCCCCTTTTCTTCTCCTCCTTTCTTCCACCCGAAAGCCAAATAATTATGGCTTTGAAAAAGCCACAAAACAAGGAACAAGACAAGCCACAAAACAAGGAACAAAACAAGCCACAAAACAAGGAAACATAATCCTCATCATGATGTTCCCTCATCAATTTTGTTTTGTTTCCTAGCCTAATTTGGCCACTATCCAACATTTTGCACCACAAATGCAATCTTCAAACCCCAGCTAGGAGCAGCTCCAAAGTACAGTGCATGAACCATACACCTAAAGATGATCAAATTACAGTCCGAAAGATTAGTAAAATATATTTAAAAACAATCGCAGTCTTGCTTAATTTAGTAAATTTACAGTTTAATGTGCATAACACTATTATGTTGATGTCTTTACCTGGATTATCAGCCCTGAACCTTATGGAGTCCAACCACTAGTGGGAACTTCCACTGTGTTTCTCTCAGGAGGGTCAACCAAGTTAATGTAGTCGGGTCCTTTTTTGGGTCATAGTTCCCAATTCCAGATCCAACAACCAAGAAATTGTAACCATGAAGGTGGAAGGGATGCGACTCCACTGTGAGAAGATTTGTGTCTTGTAGCACCAACTCTACCGTCGAATTGAAGGCAATCTTGCTAAACCGCGTGCCTTGTTTCGTTCCAAGGTTGGTAGTGAGCGTTGCACCAGTGTAATTGAAAGGCGTTGGAGGCCGATCTGGGAAATCTGTGGTAAATACTCCCTTGGTGTTGAAAAAATGGGCTTGAAGCAGCCCAATTTTTGGCATCACAAAAGTGATACTGTTTAAAGAAGCAGTGAGCTGTGTTCCATTCAGACAAGTAGGGCAAGGGTTGATTCCTAAGCAAATCGTGTAAAAGAGATGTCGATCAACTTTGAGAGGTAGATTGGCTGGCAACTGTGCTGTGTTTAGACTTCTTAGCTTGTCATCGTAGTTTAATGCGAAGGCGGTGTTATTGAGTGCTGGAAGTTGAGGAAGGACTGGCTGTACGGAATTCAGGATGCCTTTGTATTGTAGTATTGCGGTGGCAGTTTTGTTGTCAACCGACACGGGTGCATCCATAAATGGCCTGGCAGCCACGTGAAATATCTGCCAGGCGCTTGGGTTGCTTGAACAAGTACGTTTGTAGTCTGGCCTGGTGCTATTAGTATTGCTTGAGTTGTGAATGGTTTGGTATAGACTGTGTCAATTTCAATCACTGTCATGTTGTGGCCAGCAATGGCGAAGAATAGCTCATCATTGAGTGCAGCATTGATGATTCGTAGTAGGTACGTCTTTCCTTGTTCAGCCTCCAATGCATAGGTATCTGAGATAGCATATAAAACTCGAAATTATATATACGAATCACCTCAAAAGTGTAGTGTAAAAAATTTCTCTTTCGAAGGCACTAGCTTACGTTTTTCAGAACATGGAAACAGCGGACCTGGTTTCCCATTGATGGTGTGTGCATCCGACATGTTTGGTGGCAATCCCAGTTTGTTTCCTTGTTTAACAAGTTCTTCGACGTCATTATTCCACCATTCTCCTGCACCATTTTCAAGAAACAATACCATTTATTTTCTGCGTAAACTTTGAGGGTGCGTTTGTTGCACCAGACTAACTCAGACTGGATTAACTTTAGTGACTAAGCTGGATTGGCTAGGCCTGGACTAAGCAGTACTAAAATTGTGAAGTGTTTGATGTAATGCCAGACTAGCCAGGACTAATTTTTTATTTATTTTTATTTAATTATGAAAACTTCCACTTTCTTGTCTAAATTTTTTTTAAGAGATAAAAGATGCTTTATTGAAAATATTATTCATCTCATAAACAAAATGGGGAATGGATTTTGCTTTACATGAAAGTCTACATATTTTTTTCACCATCAGCTATCAATACATTTACAAGTTGCAACTACTTGTGCTTAAACTTGAGTTCCTTCACATATTCTTCAATGCCTTTCAACTACTTATGTAGATCTTGAGTGCTTCAATCGCAACTGCACAGGCTATGGGGTGTTCAGAATATGTTAACCCATGAGAAAAAGAACCAAGCTTGCTGCTTTGAGAGTGTATGACATCTGAAACTTCTGGGCTCACAAGAACGCTGATTGGCATATATTCAGAAAAAAAAAGCCTTTGCCACAGATACAAGGTCTGGCTTGAAAGAGGAATCATTGCAATCTGATCGTGACGGAATGACACTCTCTTTTATGCAACCGCTTTAGCCTGATTTCTTCCTTATATATACTTTCTTCCTATCTTTTGGAGTATATTATATATAGCAAATGATTTCAAATTTCGAGGACAAAATTTTTTAAGGTGGGTAGATTGTGACTACCCGTCCTAATTTTACGATTTTATAAATTTTAAAAGAGTGATTCGATGAAAATGCCCCAGAGGCAAAGTTAGTTGACCATTTTTTCGAGACGTGTACGAGCTACTATTCTATTGAACACGTCGGCGCAAGCAGAATCGAATTTGGAGTTACGAAGAAGAATTTACGGACTTACAAAGTTGAAGGGCATTGTGGTAAATTCACAATTCTAGATATTTGACCCTTAGTTATTTTATTATTTTCTTATGAACATTTCTATGTTGTGGGTCCCACACCTACACTCCACTCCACCTATCTTGTGTCCCCGTACTTTCCCGACCTCTTCTCAAATGTCGCCACCTCATCACACTCTCTCTCTAACTCTCCCCTTCTCTCCCTCAGCTCTTCCACCTATCTCCCTCTTTGGAAGTGCAGAGATGCTCAATCACCGGCCTTCGTTGCTCCGACGAGTCTCACCACTACCAACCACCATCATCATCGACCTACACCTCCCCTTCCCTTCATCGAAAACGTCATCACGCTCTCTCTCCCCCTCTGTGCGCGTTGCATATGGATGCTGGAGAAAAACCTGGCGATTTCTCCCATTCTCGACTCAGTAAGGACTCAAATTTCCTTATTATTTTAGTTTCCGATCCCTAGCTTGATTTTGAGCTTACACAAGAAATCTAGTGACGATTAGTGCAGGAAGCATCCTAGAACTCAAACCCAGTTTTTCCAATGAGAACCCGACGGTTTTCAAGCCATTTTCCAGCGAAATCCGACCACAGCTAAGGCAACTAATGGTACTATTCAAATCCTTGTTCCTTGATCTTCATTTTAGTATATGACATGACTAAGTTTAGTAAATTTTGAATTTAAACAGAATCGAAGAATTTCCTGGCCAAATTCCGGTGTTCTTCCTCAACAATTGGGCCACTATTTCCAGCTTGGCCCAGTTTGAAATGGGCTTAGAATATTCTAAGAATATTCTTTGAAATATTCTTTATGTTGACTTTTTAGAAATTTTCTCGGAAACACTCGTAGGCTAATTTTAATGCCCCGAGTCCGTTTTTATCATCCATGTAGTGAAATTCTAAAGTTTTAACGTAGTTGACCACCAGGGCATCTCGGTTGACTTTTTAGGGTTAACCGTTGATTTTTCCGTTGACTTTTACAAAATTTACTGGGGACCCTCCTTAGCATATTTCGATGTCCTGATTCCAAATCCACACTCTGTTTTCCCAAATTTAATTGTCTTAGTGGAGTTTTACTAATGATTTTCAATATTATGCTTAGGTGAGATTATTATTGGAGACTCTGACTTCCTTAGTTCGAATGGTTGCGACCTCGCAATTATCTGTGAGTGGGTCTTTTCTTTTATATAGTGTGTGTGTGTGTGTGTGTGTGTGTGTGTGTAATTGTTAGTTTCCATTCATACATTTCATAAAGAGTTTTTTGCAATACGTGTAGATTAGCATGACGCTCATAAGATTTAGCACATTGATAGAAATTATGAAGTTATGCTACATCCTATGGGATGCACAGGTATGAGTATTATTATTGATGCCATAATTATATTTATGGCTATGAATGATATTATGTTGATTAAGACTATCGAATCACTATGGCATGACTATATTTGTGTTATCTGCTCATTGTTTGCTGCACCAGTGTTAGTACTTGCTCGGGCCTAGGCCAGTCTTTCACTTGTATGTGCACATCGCACCGTACGCTCACTTTGGATCCATTGTAGGTGCCAGTCCTGTCTTAGATTGTTATAGGTAATTAGGACTCGTATGTGTTGTGCATAGCGCCAGTCTTCACGTGATTGTAGTACTAGAGCATATATCATGGTTACACCTAGTCATGTTCATGTCAGAATACCTTTACATGAACTCGTGTGTCAGCATGTGTCGATGAGCGCTTGATAAGATATGTTTGCTTATGCGAGAATATACGATTACTGACATCATGCACTTATTTACGAATTATTGTGCCGTATTGAATTCTTGAGATTTTGCAGACTATGTAAGTATACATAGTATGTATACTTTGGAAACTATACTTGGTTTATGGTGAGGGGTTATAATGTTTTCAGAAAGGTTTTATTAAAACTTTAATTTCAGGCCCACTCACATAGTATGTATATTTTGGAAACTATACTTGTTTTAGGTGAGAGGTTATAATGTTTTCAGAAAGGTTTTATTAAAACTTTATTTTCAGGCCCATTTACCTTTGTTTTTCGCCCCTCCAGGTTGTAGTGGCTGAGTTTTTGTATCGATGAGGATTCTTGGCAAATCTTGGTATTGGTGATTACCTTCGATGGTATAACTCTCAAACTACTCTACTGTACTTTACGTATGCTCTGACATGACATGAGAAATGGGTTCATTCCCGCTTACTAGCGCACTCTTATATTTAGGCAGTTTTGGGTTTAAATTTATTCACATTTTCCACATCAACACTTTATGGCTTCGTCACCCTCCGGGTGTCGGCCAACACAGCTTGATTCGGAGTCCAGGTGGACATTCCGGGTCGACGTGTGTCGTAGTGTTTTCATTTGGATCATAATTTTATTTAATTATGGATAATGCTAGAGATATCAAAATTTTAAATCAAATTTGCAAACCAAATAATGTGTTACCACAAGCATGTTAATCAACACTTAAGTAATAATCCAATCATCAATATCTGCATCATTTGGTTTACAAAATTTGGTTTAGAAATTTGGTCTCCCTAGCTAGCATTACCCATTAATTATTTGCATGCTCCTAGCATTTTAGGTAAGTAATAAAGAAATATGATGGCCTTTAGATTATTAATATAATCGTTTTGTTGTCATTAGTACTATAGTTTAATGGTATTCCTTTTCAATTGTATGTGAGAGGTCTTAGGTTCAACTCATGTGGATGGCAAGTTCAAATGTTAAAGTTCCATTGTAAAATTGATTGGTAATGCGAGAAGTGTGTTACCGGAAGAAAAAAAATTGTAGTGTGAGAAGTAGCTCAAAATCTCACACAAGTCCTTGCAAAGTTTGTTCATCACCAATGCGACACTTTGTCCATCGCATTCTCATACCTCCTCACGTGTAACAAATTTTCAAGTCAAACACATTTGGCCGTTGAGCTTCACAGGTGAGCCAGCTCTTCTGATACTAAAAAGAAAGTTGAGGTTCCATCACTAACTGACAATATGGGTAATAGCCAACTTCTATAAGCTATTGCAAAATTTGATCCATCACAGATCGATGTGAGGCTTTTTCCTTCATGCTTCTCCTAACTTTCCTACTTGTACTACAAAGAAAGAGAGCAATAGCTATCCTATTTAGTAGTTATTTGATAGCTGTTGTTAGGGTGACAATGGTGTTGCAAATAAACAAAAGGTTATAGAAAGAGCTGTTCTTATCAATGTATTCTTTTCTTATTCAGGAGTAGGGGAAATAGAAAACAAAGACGTGGAATACAAGCCTAATACCAACCAAATTCTTCCCAGAAGGTAAGGGAACTAAGCTCTAAGTCTTTTGAACATGAAGAGCATCTATCTCTTCTGGCATAGCTACTTGCCACAAGGAAATTTACTAGCAGACTTGTAAGAAGTAGGTTCAATTACATTTAAAGGTGGTTGAAGAGTTGCAGAGAATACTTTATTTTTGGAAATTCCACTTTTAGACCTAGTTTGCATGGGATGCAAACTTACTGAAGGTAGGGTAGCGACAATAGATAGATCTTCTGGTTGAAAATGTAGATCAATAGGAATTGGAGACTGTGTAGAATCTTGAGATGCTGGCTCATAGGGTAGAATAGGGTTAGAGAAATCCAAAGACTCTGAGGCACTAGAAGGAAGGGGATTGAACAACTTTGTGGCTCTAGTGGTTATGGAATTTGAGGACACTGAGGTTGTAGGGGATAAAGCAGGTGAATGAGATGGTTAAGGAGGAATGACTGTGTTTTGTGAAGTTACTAATGGTGGTAATGTATGTGGTATATTGACATATACCATTTGCTGAGATGAAATGTTATGAAATATGGTGGATGAATGTTTAAAGTTTGAATATGGAAAATTAAATTCATCAAGCAAGACATGTCTGGAGACCATGATCTTGCCAGAATGAAGATTAAGACACAAATACCCTTTATATTGGCATGCATATCTTGTAAACACACACTGAGTTGTTTTGGGTTGCAACTTAGTGGTATTGTAGGGTTTTATAAGTGGATATCATGCACAACCAAAAATTTTAAGAAGAGAAATCCGAGGAGGGTTACCAAACAAGCATTTGTATGGCGAGGACATGTGTAAGGTTTGACAGGGCATTATATTGATAAGGTACACAGAAGCAGCATAGGCATGAAACCAATACTTAAAGGGCATGGAAGCATTTTGTAAAAGTGTGATGGCTGTTTCAAAAATGTTTCTATGTTTTCGCTCAGGGGTATAGGGGCATGATTTTTTATGAATCATACCCTTGTTAAGCAAAAGTTGTTTAAAATTGTCACTAGAGTATTCACCTTCCCCATCACTTTGAAATACTTTGACATGTGCATAAAACTAAGTATTTAGAAACTGATAAAATGAACAAAAACACTGAATACGTCACTTTTATTTATCAATGGGAAAATCCAGTAAATCTGGTACATTCATCCACAAAAGTAACATAGTACTTGTCACCTTCAACTAAAATAGTAGATGAAGGCCCCCAAACATCATTATGTATCTCTTCCAAGGGTTTTACAGTTTTATTTGCAAGAAAAACAAAAGTGAGTTTTGTAAACTTTCCCTCTAAACATGATTTACAAACAGAAGACACATGAGAAACATGCATAGGTATATTGGATCGTTTTAGCATTCCAAATATCACTATGTTAGAAGGGTGTCCTAGCCTGTGGTGCCACAAAGTTATTTTGACTTGCTATCCAAGAAAACATAATTGTTTTGCAGTGAATGCAGATGGTTGTTGTGCTTGATTTATGAGATGTTGTGGAATGTAGAAGGGAATGGGGTACAAGCCAGCTCCACACAGTCCCTGGAGGAGGATTCTCCCCATGACCTTGTTCTGAATCCAATAATAGAACTTATCACATATAAATCTTCATTTGTTATCCTTACAAAGTTTATAAATGGGTAATAAATGCTGAGATATATGGGGAACATGCAGAATTTTCTTCAATTCAAATGCATATTCATGGTTCTAAAAGGCGTTAGGCGCTAGTTGGGCAGTAAGCTGGGGCCTAGTGCCTAGGTGGCCAGGCGGGGCCTAGGTGACGCCTAGGTAGGCTAGGCAGATTTAGATAATTTTATATATATATATTATATTTATAAATCTCAAACTTTTGAAAAGACAAAAAGCCCACATAGTGGGTGGTTTCATAATTCAAAACCGTGTGCCACTCCACCTCTTTCACATTCCTAAAAGTGGAGTCCCCAGATCATCACAGCTTTTGACCCCTTGAAAATTGAAAAAACCCTTTCTATTATACCTTTTCGTTTCTTCTTCTTCCTTAGCCCTTTTAGAGCCTCAAACTAAATCTGTGAATTTGCAGCTCACACTACTTCAGATTAAATGTCAAATACCCCTCATCTCTCTCTCTCTCTCTCTCTCTCTCTCTCTCTCTCTATCTTTCTCATTTGTTCATAGACGGCAATCTATAGAAGATCACCGAGGCTTTGCTGCTACTTACGACATCGAAAGTTTCAAATTTATTGCGAAAGTTGCAGCAAGTTTGGGATTTGCAGCCACCTAGACCGCCGCATAGCGCCACCTAGAGGGCCTAGGTAGCCACCTAAATCCTTCTCGCCTTAAGTAAACGCTTTGGCCTAAATCAAGTCAAGGCTCCGCCACCCAGCGCCCATGCCAATTTTTAGAACACTATGCATATTTAGGTGTCTTTAAGGTACTGGAACCAATATGTGAAATCTGCAAACCTGAACCACTAGCTATGGTTACTGTATCTATGCCAGGAAATGGGGTTGCTAGATTAAAATTTGCCAAGTCAGAAGTGATGTGAGAAGTTGCTTCTATATCAACCACCTAAAATTGTTCCTGAGGTGAAGATGGTTGAAAGGTTTTATGCATGGCATAGAGATTGGGAGATGGAGCCCTTCCTTGATATGAAAAGTCAACCCTGTGATAACATTGCAAAGTAGTGTGTCCAAATTTCTAGTAAATTGGACACTATGGCTTGGAGGATGAAGTAGAGGTAAATGAGTGTCTTTGAAAATAGTTAGGAGTAATGTGCCCTATTTTGCTGCAAATTGGACAAGTTGAAATTTCATAACCATGATTAGGACATGTAGATACATGAGGCTTTCCTGGACCAAGAATTCCTACACTTGAATTTGAGAAACTAGAATTGTTTCTAGTATTGGAATTGTAGTTATTTTTGCCTCTTCCTCTACCTCAGTAATTAGAACTGTATCCTATGTAGTTAGAAGATCCACCATTATAATTGCCAGTGTTGTTTAACCCACTAGCATTGTAATTATGTGATTGAGATTGAGTGGATCATTCTCCAAGCATCAGAGCCTTTCTTTTGTCTTTAATGGCATTTGTCATCATGGCTAACACAAAAGTTTCACTCACAGAGTTATTTTCAACAATAAATTCTTTTGCCAATAATTGGGACCTAAAATCCTTTAGTGAAATTCTCTCCCGCTTATAAATGTTCGAAAAGTATTGTACTCAGCAGGCAAGCCTTTAAGTGCCAAAATAACAATATCATCATCTTCAAAGATCACTCCTGTTGCAGAGAGATGATCCTTAACATCCTTGATCCTTTGAAGATACTGAGAAATTGAATCAGAACCTTTCTTTATATTATGTAACTCAGTTTTTAATTGGAAGATACTTGATTTTGTAACTGTGGAAAATCTATCCTTCAAATTAGTCCACATATCATGAGAATTGAGACAACCAATGATGCAAGACATGGTTGTGCTAGACAGTGTTGCAATAATCAATTGCATGAGAGCACGATCATGCATTTTCTAAATCTGAAACTTTTCAGTTTCAACACCTTCAACATCTGAATCATCTTTAAATCTTGTAGGATATGTGCGAGTGCCATCAACAAAGTTAAGAATCCCATGACTTTCAAGAAGCAAACGAATTTGATAGTTCCATACAAGATAATGTTGGCATGAGTCAACAATAATACAATAGGAATGTAATTGTGTTTCCTAGTTTAGGTATAACTCTCCTTTTATGTCTTTCATATTCCTTGTAGTACAAGGAATGAGTATGTATATATATGTGTTGTCTCCTATGAAAGAAGAATATAGAGAAATATATTGAAACCCTAATGATAAATTTAACTTGGTATCAGAGCTGGTTTCAGCCTGTCTCTTTCTCCCTTATCCTAGCTACCGATCTCTGAAAACCCCAAAAACAAAAAAAGAGGAAAAATTTCCAGCAACGTCTCGAAGCAAGAGACGCCACTCACCCTACTAAAAGAAGGAAGAAATCTTCATCTCATTGTCTCGAAGCAAGAGACAATGCCAAAAAGAAGAAGAAGAAGGAAATAAAAACCTAGAAATTTAAAACACTAAAGCACCAACAGTTTTCTTCCATGACAGACAACCAAGCCATGATTACCTTCTTGGAGTCAGCAACTCCCTTGAATGAATCATCCAGTAGACCATGCGACAGTGATCTTCAATGGGCTGGGCCTGTAGAGCTTTGAGCCCAATATCCAATAAAGCAGCGATCTAATATGGACAAGAATAACAAGATGGGTGTAGGCCCAATTGGCTATTGACAGATACCAGCCGTGTACAGAATTTGACTTAGACAGTCTGGGCCAGGAGCTATCCTTTTTAAATTTAATTAATTCTTAAGGGCAATCCAGTGATCCAGGTAACATGAGCACAACTTTAATTGCATCTATTGATCTTGACACAGGTTGGATTATTGACTCCGGAGCCACTGATCATATGACTTATGATTGTACTCTTTTTAATTCGACAACACAACCACCACGAGATAGTACAGTCATTGCTTATGGTGGTATTGCTCCAGTTATAGGGGTGGGTTCGATAACATTCACTCCTACTCTTTCCCTACACAACTGCTTACTTGTTCCCTCACTCTCTAGCCTTTTGTTATCTGTGGGACAGGTCACTAAACAATTAGAATGTGTTATGCTTAAGTTTCATCTTTTTGTTTACTTCAAGATATCCGGACTCAAGCAATCGTTGGGCGTGGTACTAAATGGAGAGGGTTGTACTATGTTGATGATGTTGCACAAGGACGTGTACATCAAGTTCAAGGTCGCAATACTTAAAGGTTGAAGATTGTTCAGTTATGGCATCGTCATCTTGGTTATGCTTCTTTTGGTTATTTAAGAAAATTACTTCTGTCATTATTTCGTAATATTCCAGATTCTTCATTAAAGTGTAATGTTTGCACATTAGCTAAAAGTCATCGGGCATTTTATTCTCAAAGTTTGACTCAGAGAACAATTGTTGATGATTGCACTAGGATGACTTAGTGAGCATAATGTTGTGGGGGCCATCTTCGGTTACTACTCAGCATGGTGTGCGTTGGTTTGTAACATTTGTTGATGATTGCACTAGGATGACTTGGTTGTACCTCATGAAAAATAAAAGTGATGTGGGTGACATCTTCAAAGCGTTTTATCACATGGTCTATAATCAGTATTCACTCCCTGTTAAAGTGCTTCCGTCAGACAATGGTGGTGAGTATCTTAATTAGGATCTTTCTTAGTTTTTTTACAGAAAAAGGCATTCTTCATGAAACTACGTGTCCTCAGACCCCACAATAAAATGGAGTTGTTGAACGAAAAAATCGGCACATCCTTAAGATTACTCATGCCCTTCTTATTGGTAGCTGTGCACCCAAGACATATTGGGCTGATGCAGTCACTTATGCTATTTATATCATGAATCAAATGCCATTGTGTGTTCTCTCTTTTAGAACCCCCTTAGCCGTGCTTGCTGATCATGTTTTGCTCATTTCCACTCTTCATCTCGAACCCTGAGTTTTTGGTTGTATGGCATATGTTCATCTTCACAAAAATCAAAGAAGCAAACTTGATCCGTGTGCAGTGTAGTGTGTGTTCCTTGGCTTTAATCCTTAACAAAAAGGCTATAGATGTTATCATCCATCCACTTGACATACGTACGTCTCATGGATGTTACCTCCTTAGAAGATGAATTATTTTTTCCTCCCAGCCATACTTCTCAGGGGGAGACAACCTTATTTGAAGATTATGGCTTGTTCGATATTATGCCTACTGCTTCTGTAAATAGCCCAAATAGGCTTTTATACCAAATTGGCCCAGATGCTACTGACCAAACTAGTCCAAATGAAGCTAATTGTGATTGCCTTGATGGTCGTGCTGACTATGGCAGAGGGAATGGGTTAAGACCGTGTGATGCTTGCCCAAGTGGGCCACATGTTGTACCCAATCAGAATAATGATAGGTTGCATGATGACGTTGTTGCTGTTGTCTGTCCATCTGCAGTTGCTAGCCCAAGTTTAAGTAATAGTTCCAGTGAGGGAAGACAGTAACAAACTCCCTCATACTCTAACGGATATTCCCGAGGTAAGTACCCACTTTGAAATTATTGAACCATCTTATATGTTGCCTTCTTGACAAAATCGAGGAAAACCACCAGACATATACTTACCAAAAGGAAATGTGCGGTATTCCATTTCAAACTATGTCTCTACTCATCGACTTTCACCGAAATACTGTGCATTTGTTCAGCAAATGGAAAGCATCAAAATACCTACTAGAGTTAAGGAAGCTTTGAATGATTCGAAATGGGCAGAAGCAATGGAAGTTGAAATAAAAGCACTACAAAAGAATAATACATGGAGTGTGGTCCCACTTCTCAAAGGAAAAAAATTTGTGGGGTGCAAGTGGGTGTTCACTATTAAACATAAGGTAGATGGAACGATTGATAGATACAAGGCGAGGCTAGTGGCTAAAGGTTTTATCCAAGCCTTTGGGATTGATTATCACGAGACTTTTGCTCCTGTTGCAAAGATGAATACTATTAGAGTTTTATTATCTCTTGCTGTGAACCATGACTAGCCTTTGAGACAGTTTGATGCTAAGAATGCTTTTTCTACTTGGTGATTTAGAGGAAAAGGCATACATGGATTTTCCTCCAGGTTATGGCGCTGCGAACTCCAGTGGGAAAGTGTGTAGACTTCGGAAGGCACTGTATGGCCTTAAACAGTCACCCATAGCATGGTTTGGGAGGTTCACCCAAGTAATGAAGAAGTATGGGTATCGACAAGGAAACGTAGACCATACGTTGTTCATCAAACGCAAGGATGTTAAGGTAACTCTGCTTATCATATGTGTAGATGATACATGGAAATCGAACGTCTGCAAGGGCATTTATCTTCTGAGTTTGAGATGAAAGATCTTGGAGGACTTAAATACTTCTTAGGAGTTGAAGTGGCTAGGTCTCAGGAAGGAATATACTTATCTCAGAGAAAGTACGTATTGGATATTTTGTCTGAAATTTGTATGTTAGGGTGTAAACCAGTGGATACACCCAGTGGATACACCTATTGTGTAGAATCATCATCTAGCAATTTATCAGGATCAAGTCCTAGTGAATAGGGAAAGGTATCAAAGATTGGTAGGGTGGTTGATTTATTTGTCGCTTACAAGGCCAGATATTGCTTATGCAGTAAGTGTGGTGAGTCAATTTATGCATACTCCTAATGAAGATCATATGGTAGCAGTAATGCGGATTCTGAGTTACTTAAAAGGAGCTCCAAGAAAAGGGTTGATGTATAGAAAACATGGGCATATGGAGGTGAAAGGGTATACCGATGCAGATTAGCTTGGAAATATCACTGATCGGCGGTCTAAGTTTGGATACTTCACATTTGTAGCTGGTGATCTTATGACATGGAGAAGTAAGAATCAAAATGTGGTGGCAAGGTCTTCGGCCGAGGTTGAGTACAGAGGAATGGCACATGGTATTTGTGAGCTTCTATGGCTTCGAGTTCTACTCACGAAGATAGGGTTTAAACCAAAAGGTTCTATGCTGTTGTACTGTGATAATCAAGCAGCACGGGAGATAGCTAACAATCTGGTGTAGCATGATAGGACCAAACATATTGAGGTGGATAGACATTTTATCAAAGAAAAGTTGGATGTTAAGTTGGTTGACATTCCGTTTATGAAGACAGAAGAATAGTTGGTTGATATTCTAACTCATGCAGTTTCTGCAAGAAGGTTTCAAGACTCACTCGACAAGTTGGGCCTAGGTGATATCTATGCACCAACTTGAGGAGGAGTGTTGGCGTGAGTCAACAATAATAAAAAAGGAATGTAATTGTGTTTCCTAGTTTGGGTATAACTCTCCTTTTATGTCTTTAATATTCCTTGTAGTACAAGGATTGAGTATGTATATATATGTGTTGCCTCCTATGAGAGAAGAATATAGAGAAATATGTTGAAACCCTAATGATAAATTTAATTAATAATTTGTATCATCAAGTTTCACAATAACAAAATTAGAGACATTCAGGATGAGATTTGTAATAGGAGACTGTACAATTTGTAATTGTGCTGTAGTCACCATGTTTGTAGAGGAAAGCAAGGTTCCAAAAGACACTAGGCACTAGTCGGGCAGCGAGCTGCAGCTTAACGCCTAGGTGGCTAGGTAGCGCCTAGGTGGCTAGGTATAGCCTAGGCGAGCACCTAAGAGGATTAGGCGGATTTAAGTAAATCTATTATATTCCATGTAAATAAGTGTCTGCTTATACTTAAAATATATATAATTTCATCATAAACTAAAAAATAGAATGATATATATTTTATAAAGTATTGGAACGTAATGAAAACATGAGGAACAAGGATATAAAGTGTGTTCATTTAAGTATGCAACAAGTCACTTACAATTTATTAATAAAATGAAATACACAACGAAAGTTATATATTCTTTGTATAAGTGAGTTGTGACCTAAGCAGGTGTCTAGGCGGGTGACTAGACGGTTTAGGCGGGTGCCTCAACATGACTAGGCGCCTTTTCTTAATTTTCAAACACCTAAGCATTAATCGGGGCAGTGGCCAGTCGCTTAGTGCCTAGGCGACTCTAGGCAGAGATTTTTAGAATAGTGGAGGAAAGTATGCAAGAAATTGAGAGTTTGCGAAAGATTCACAAAATTAGGGTTTCAAAGGACAAATTTTGAAAAATTACACGAAGAATTCGAATTGTAAATAGATTTGTGAGAAGAAAACTGATATCGATCCAAAAAACTTGTAGTCATGCAATTGATCGAACACTAGGCGAGCACAATCTTGTAGAAACTTTACAGATCAACTTAACAGAGAAGAGAATTCGCAGTTCTATGGAGAAAAAGATGAGAGCAGAAAATCACACCAAAACATACATATCATGAATGCGGAAGCAAGAAGCAACTCAAGATTGAGAGAAATCCATCATCGGTGAAGATACCATATTAGAATGCAGGGAAATGATTGTTCTTCATATGAGTTCTTGATGGAGAGAGAAACAATTGAGAGAGAATAACAGTTTTAGAGAGAAGAAATTGTAGCTTGTATATTGAATCAATGAATTCTTACAAAGATATATATATATATATATATATGTATATGTATATAGATAAGGTTTTCTTAGTTTCTAAGTAAGCTAACTGTCAACAATAAAGTTAATCACATAGGCGACCTAATCTACGCACACTTGCCATCATCTGGAACTTTACACTTGTCATCATTTGGAACAACTAATACATCTTTACAGAATCGTGAAAACCTCTATAAAAAGTGGCTCCCACACGTACACTCGGTCCATAAGCATTTTATAAAAGCTACAAATTTTGCAGCACAGATTTATAGCTTTCATTTTACTATTTAAATTTAAAGTTCCTTAATATATGGTAAAGCAAGCAAGAATCTTGCTTCTAAGTTTTGCGATCAATTTTTTATTCAATATCTGGTTGCTTATACTGTTTATTGAGAACAAATGCTTGCAAGGCCATGAGAAGAAATGCTTATTACTGAAATAATTTTGGAATATTTAAGTAGCTGTATTTTTCTTGAGCCGGGTCAAACCCTTCTATGAGGTTGTACCACTATTTCAGTCTAGTTGACTTGATTAAATCCACCCTTAGGAACGTCAAGTAAACTCTACTCTTTTTAATTCTTTTACTGTAAGGTGTTTATATATATATAATTAAGACACAATATTAATGATGAGTTGATATTATACATTATATTTTACTGAAAATATAACTTTAGCCCCTAAAACTTAATTTTCTTCACATAAAATCCGACATAAGTTTTTTACTCGAATAAAACTCATTGGTCAGGTTCCACATCAACAAATTCATTAATTATGTTTGACTTAACACATTTAAAATTTTCTGAATGCCTAAAATACCCCTATTTGAATGTTTGATGTACAAATTAATACCATGCGAATTATAAGGGAGAATTACTAATTTTACTAAAAAAAAACATTTGTTATAAATTCATTGTCTAATATATAATAACAATAAAACATGTCTAATGTATTGACATGCTTAATTAAGTCACTAAAATTAGATTTTACATTTTAATGTAGGTAAATTATTTCACACACATATATATATATATATATATATAAAACTAATGACACCACCCGACCCGGAATGTCCACAAGGACTCCGAATCGAGTTGTGTTGGCCGACACTTGGAAGGTGAAGAAGCCAGCACAGCTCGATTCGGAGTCTTTGTGGACATTCCGGGTCGGGGTGTGTCAACTAATATATGTAAAATTTCATTCAAAATAATTTACCTAAAAAAATGTTATTTGATTCAACTGGTGCACCTACAATTCAAATTTTAAAATGCTATATTGCTCAAAATAATTTACCCTATCTATGTAAAATACATAAAAAATAATTTACCTACATACTATACATACCCAATATATGAAAAATACATGCAAAATAATTTACCTACATAATAAAGAAATATTATTTTATTTAATACTAATTTACCTACAAAATCTATTATTTGCTAATCATAAATTTACAAATAGATAAATTAATTACATATAATAATTTTTTAACAGTTGTAGCCATAATTTACTGAACAATGATAGAGGCCATAAAGAGAGAGGTGCGGCAGCAATAGAGAGAAGAAGAGAAAGATGTGTAATTGTGGGCGTGTGTCATTCCACCCCATTGTGTCTTTATTTATAGTAGTAGGGAAGGTTAATCCCTTACCCTTTAGGATTACTACACTTAATAGGGAATCAATTCCTAATAGGAATATAAGAGATATTCCAAGATGTACTAGGATTTACACAATCACATTCCTAATCTAATAGGACTGCAACACTCCCTGTAAATACTCAAGTAAATGGCATATCAGGCCCTTAGCAATGAAGTAAAGTTGATGAAGTCATCGACACAATGTGCGAATAAGAGTCTTAGATCAACGGAAGAATGCATAAAAAAGTAAAACTCACAAAACCTTGCTATGGTAAAACCCAAGGTGGGAGAAAAACCCATAGTCTAAGGAGAAAAGTCTTTTGGATGCAAGTAGAATAGCTCATAAGGGTATGATCAGCCCAGGATGGGTGCCTCGTTAAAACCTAGTTAGGTAGCAAAAACCCAATGGGAAAAATGCTCCTAATCGTAGGGAAAGAGAGTACATTAAAATTAAGTCAATATACTTCTGGATGCTTCCCCTGAGTTTGACATAACTTCCAAATGAGAACTACAAGCATTGCATATGATAGTTAGGCATACCAATTCTTCGAACAAGCTTCTGGAAGGTTGACTTCGGCAATGACGTCATGTAGAGGTCGGCAAGGTTGTCTGGGATCGGCTTGGATGACTTCAATCTCCTGATGCATTGCTGATGTAAATGTAGACATAATATGTCTTGGCGTTGACTTTATTTATGTATCATGTCTTGGTCGGGTGGATACATGCGGCACAATCTTCATGGATCGTCGTTGGGACTCAACGATGGATGAAAACACAGCAAGTACTTCAAATATGCTCAACAAGAACTTCTAACCATGTCTCACTTGTGGCATAGTGAAGTAAGGTGAGTCTTGGAACGATTCAAAAATTTCGCAACTAAGGTCATATCGTGGACCTCCAAGATATTGCGATATCCGTAACAGTAAAGACATAACCATTTGGGGATTTTGCCTTGCGCGAGTTTGATAAGTAACCAGCGTCAGCATAACAAACAAGGCAAGCATCATTTCGAGGATCAGGGGGTTGGATTCGCTCGAGATGTGTTGGGATTTGCCCTCGTAGTACCTTCAGGGTACGTTTTTAATACCAATTCAATGGTTGCATGTAGGCGCGGTGCTGCATCTTTACCAAGATCAACAGTGAATGAGATGTCATGTCTTAATACAATGAGCTAAGTACAACGAAGCGCAAAGTTGAATTTTAGATTTGGAATTTCGGATTCCATAACCTCTTCAAGGGTCTCATTTGCATATAATGTATGGACAATCAAAGGTATACTCAAGGGTGACATATTTAGGGTGTAGTTCGATTGGTAGACCAAAATACCGTTAGAACAATGCTTCAAATTCAGGTCAAGGCATAAAAGAATTTTCCCAAGATCCTTCATCTCAAATTCCATCTTCAGGTCTGAGGCAATTTTCTCAAGCTCTTCCGGAGTCTTAGTGAGATTCGTGTCGACGACATAAAATGTCACTCTAGTAATTCAGAATAAGACTTCATAGTTTAACACACAAGGGCATAATTCATATCCCTGACTGATCAAAGAATCACTTAGACGGGTATACCACATCCGTCGGAGAAAACATTATATCCCCACGGAGCCAGTTCATGTGGTTTTTGGAACTATTTGAGCCAGTTCATGTAATTCTTTGAGAACTTACATTTAAATCTCCGTATCTATATCCTCATGGAGAAAACACTAACCACATTTCGTAATGCTATCATCAATCACAGGACGTTTGAAAAAAACCTTGTGTCTTAAGGCGTGCATCATATCACACTATTTCATTCATCTCATAACACTTCATTTCCCACTTGCAACACAATAGGGTTGCCTTGGGTAATGTAGGAACGATAGGTTTAATACATACTTTGGTAAGGAATTTGACCTAGATTGTAATTTCGGTTATCCAATCAGTTCTATGTTGTCACTTAATCAACGGAACACGGTTTGATATCGTCGCTTTTAATTCATCTTGGTAACTACCATATAAGTGAAAACATCATTGATGGTAATCTCATTTCAATTCCATTTAGCTCATCCAAACAAGTATACTGGACCAAGAACTTCAAGTCTCAGGAGTAATCCAGATTAATCTCATGAGATGGAAATTATTTGAGACATCGATCAAGTATGGATTCATTGTTATGCCGTGTCTTCCTCTTCTAGGGAAGTAAATCTTATGAATTGAGTGATCTGTCATGCTCCAAGCCAAGACATATTGATTGGCTATCCGCCGGTGTACCGGACCGTCCAACAAGGATGACACACCCTCCAGGGATGTTGACTCGACGTCCGTTGAGTACGTCTATCCTTGCAGGCATGTTTGCAACTGGTATATGATCTCGTCACTTTAGCTAGGTCAGAAGAATGCATTTAGAGCAACATTCTGAAATCTAGAATTCATCACACTTGCTTATCATACTTGTGCGGTATGGGGATCGAGATGAGACATAGTGGGCAACGTCCACACAAATTCGTGCTGTTCTCCAAGAACGTTGATGTTCTCATCTCCCTCTAACAGCGGGAACATTGTCTCATTAAAGTGACAACCCACAAATGAGCGGTAAAGAGATCACATGCATGGGCTCGAAGAGAGCTAGTGTGAAGGAGAATCATCATCGACAAAAGATACACATCCTCCTTTGAGGACCTAAGTTGGTACGTTGCGGCGGCATAACTTGGCACATGGAATGCACACCCAAATGTGTAAATATGAAAATCGTCAGGTTCGTACCCAGTAACGAACTGTAACGTCATATAGGTTGGGTGGCAATGGGCCTCAAAGCGGACTAATATAGCTGCGTACCAAATTGCATAGCCCTAGGCAGAAATCGAAAACTTGGTACGTTCACCAAAATCCTAGCGATCATTTAAATTACGCTTTATGATCACTAGGCGAGGCTATTTGGGGTGAACATGGGAATTCGATGTTCAATTATAAACCCAAAACACATGCAATACTTTATCAAAAAACCGTCGATATAAACTCTCCGACATTATCCAATCTCCTGGACCTTAAGGGATAAGTAGGGTGGTAAGCCCTTAATATGCCATGAAGTTTAGCAGCAATATGTGTGGACAAACATGTGGCCAGTTTGTCAATTCATCAACCAAAACTGTAAGTATTTATATGGTCCGCATTTTGGTTGGATTAGTCCACATATATTCCCTTGAATCCACTGTGAAAAATGAGTCGTTTCCTATCTTTGCCAGGGATGATATAAAAATCAAGTTTCCCAAAACAAGCGGGTCTTGGCAAAGTATGTTTGTAGGCACAAGATCCTTACTTCGGGTAAGGAGATGCATTGTAGCATCATTGTTTGACCTAAGTGTCCCAAATGGTCATGCCAAAATAAGTAAACTGCTCAATCACCAGGCTCCAGGCCGGCCATATGTGGTGTATTCCTAGTTGGGAGACAGCCTATTGGCCCCAAAGCAAAGCTTCAGACTCATTTTGGAGGTGGTGCAAAGATATTCACTCTATTTTCTTCAGTGGTTTCATTTATGATCATTATCATCTCGAATATCCTTAAAAACTCAACCATAGGGAGAATTTAGGGTCCTTTAAATGGTAATTCGGTACCATTCATACAACGAGGAATGTGCCAATGCTCTTAATCAGGTTGGATAAACCTGTAGTCATTGTTAGAGATGTGATTTAGGTGTAAAGTTAGTGTACGTAATATACATTCATCCAGACAACTAACTTTCCCACATTCCTACCTGATCACGTGTTTAATTCATGTCCACATTCCTACCTTAAGCGATTTTAGGTGGTACAAAGATGTTTTCATGTCCAGAGTCATGCTTAGAGAAGATAGTAATCAACCATTTTGGAAAGAAAAATTCATTAATGGATTACCAAATCTATTGGCCCATAAAATCAGAAACGTTTTAGTTAACAAAGTAGGTATCTTACCATATCATACCCTTACTTATGGAAATATTATTATTCTTATCCAGATAGAAGGATTGAAAATGTGTATTGATATGAATTTACGAAACAAGTCAACAAAGACAAGTCAATAGACAAATACGAATTAGGAACATTTTGTGAACAATACAGATTACCTCCTACTGCTCCACCCAACAAAAAGATAAAATCAGAAGCCTACAATAGGTACCCAAATAGGTGCTCTAGTAGGAGACATCCCAAATATAACAAATTCAAAAATAAGAATTTTGAAACAAATAAATTTTATGAGAAACCCAAGTCCAGCAAGTGGAAGAGGAAACCCTCAAGAAAATTCCACTCTAAAAACCAAGAACAAAAAGGAAATTGCTACAAGTGTGGCAAATTCGGTCATTATGCAAATAAATGTAGAGTTAAGAAAATGATCAACCAGTTAAAAATCTCTGAAGAGGAGAAAACCAAGTTAATCCAAGTTTTAGAACTTAGGGACACAGACCATAGTCAATCCGAAGATGATTTAGGTTCGTCTTCTTCCAATCAATCCTCAAGTAGTGTCTCATCCCCTGACATTAAGATAGGATGCACAGATGCTTGTTGTAACCAAATTTCAGTCCTCAATAAGCAAGAAGAACAAGAAAATCTTCTTATTGAATTAATCAGTAAAGTCAACAACCCTGAATGAAAATTATTTTATCTCAAGAAGTTAAATAAGCTAGCCTTTCAAGAAGAAGCCAGTACTAATCAACCCCAAGTAACCCAAAAAATCAGTCTTAGTACAACCCTGGAAAGTTTTAATAAGGCTAAGAAAGAAATTACGGTCAAAGACCTACAAAGAGAAGTCAACAAAATTTAGGAAGAAATTAAGTCCTTAAAATCAGAAAACATAGAAATCCGCTCACATCTTAGTAGTATCCAAACACAAGCATTCCTTAACAATAATGATGAAGAACACAATAGTTCTTCCTCCGACCAAGAATCAGAATCCAAGTCCACAAAAAACCCAACAAAACACCTAGTTTTAGGATTACTACAAAAAATTAGGATTCATAAATGGTATTCTAAAATAAAAATAATAATTGAAGACTTCTAGTAAGAAACAATTGCCTTAATCGACTCAAGTGCAGACTTGAATTGTATTCAAGAAGGTTTAATTCCCACTAAGTATTTTCATAAATCAACAGAAATCCTTAGTGCAGCAAACCAATCTTCAGTGCAATTAAAATATGAAATTCCAAAAGCTCATGTTTGTTAAAACAATGTTTGTTTTAAACCCCCATTTGTTTTAATCGAAAACATTTCTGACCCAGTCATTCTAAGGCTCCCTTTCATAGCTCTCATATATCCTTTTAAGGTGCACCATGACTGTATAACCAACAAAATGTTAGGACAAAAAATCACATTTGAGTTCTGCATGGAAACAGATCTCAAAAAATTAAGACAGTTACGAAAAGACAGCATCTCAAAAACCATCAATCTAGTTACCAAAAAATCACAACAAGTTAAGTTCTTAAAAGAAGAAATTAACCACAAAAGAATTTTAGAACATCATGAATGAAATATTTAATCAATACAGTCATTTCTCAATTGTTTATATTGACGATGTTCTCATTTATTCCAAATCGATAGATGAGCATTGGAAACACTTAAATATGTTTGCTAGGATAATTAAGTTTAAATGGATTAGTTATCTCAACAACCAAAATTAAGTTATTCCAGACCAAAATTAGGTTTTTAGGATACAATATCCATCAGTCAACCATTCAGCCAATAGATAGAGTAATTCAGTTTGCATATAAGTTCCCAGATGAAATCACCGATAAAACCCAGTTACAAAAATTTTTAGGATCTTTAAATTATGTTGCAGAATTCTATCCACGTCTTAGACAACAATGCAAACCCTTGTTTGATCATCTAAAAGCAAATCCCTCATAATGGTCCAATACTTATACTTCCATAGTCAAATAAATCAAATCACATGTTCAGACTTTGCCCTGTCTTGGCATTCCAACTCCTAATTCCTTCAAAACTGTTGAAACTGATGCCTATTAAATTGGTTACGGGGGTATTTTCAAATAGTCAATCTCTTTCGGATCTCCTAAGCAAATTGTTCGTTTCCATTCAGGAGTATGGAATCTAGCACAAAGTAATTATAGTACTATTAAGAAAGAAATATTATCTATAGTATTATGTATTAGTAAATTTCAAGATGATTTATTAAATCATAAGTTTTTAGTTAGAGTTGATTGCAAATCTGCAAAACATGTTTTACAAAAAGATGTTCAAAACTTTGCATCAAATAGATTTTTGCATGATGACAAGCTATATTAAGTATTTTTTATTTTGAATTCGAATACATCAAAGGTAGTCAAAATTGCATCCCTGATTTCCTAACCAGATAATTTTTGCAGGGGAAGAATGATAGCAAAAAGACCTGATCAGAGGAGGCTTCCAGCCACTTTACCACCACCACCAGTAAAACAAGAATTAAGCCCAGATTCTTTATCGGCCTTAGCCATTACCAATCGTTTCACTCCCTTAGGCTCAACATTAGGAAACCATATGCCAAATTACCAGTCACCACGTCCCAATCACCAAACGGCATTAATCAGTCAATATGATCCTTATTCAACCCCTACATACCAATCATCATCATCCCAACCAGTCAATTATACTAAAACATCACCGTATGTCAAGAAAAATCCCAGTGAATGTCTTTTTAACATCCCTTTCAATCTCAATCAATAACAAGCACTAGATAAAGTAGCCAAAACCATATTTCCATTATCACCCTACAACACCACACAAAATACTGAAATATTATCAAGCCATTCTCAGCGAAACAGAGTCCATCTCTCTCAAACCACTTTATAGCAAAACCCATGAAAACAAAATTCTTTACCATTCTCTTTACATTGGTTGGTTTTTAACCGAATCAGATTAGGGAATCCCCCTTTACAAAATTAAAACTCTTCATACCCAATATGTCCACATTCCTAATAACCATTACAATTACTTTGATTACATTGATGCATGGATTAACATCTTTCTCCATCAAACAGAAGATTTTTGTCATTCATGGTTCATTAATTTTGACAAGAGTTTCAGATTGAATTTTCCTGCATGGTTCCCAAAATGGCTGTCAATCCACAACCTAACAGCTAGTCTCCTACCAGAAGAACTTATGCAGGTATTCTCCACCAATTTCCAACAGAAATTTGACAAAAGAAAATTCAACTACAGAATTACACTTCTCTCAATATTCATGGCCAAGTACAAAGTCTAATGGATTATGAAGTGGAATTATGAAGTCAAAACAGGTGACGTCTACAGAATCAGATCAGTCAAGTGGTGGGATAAATTCAACCATCAAAAGACTATCAATCAGGTCCTCACTGAATTTCCCATTACTCCACCTCCACCTTCAGTTATTCCGACACAGCCATCACTGCTAGTCATCCCGGAACAATCATTATCGGACATTAGTCCATCCACATCCCTCAAAGGAACAGTCAAGTCTTCCCAATCATCAGGCTCAAAGAAGAATAAAGCCACTCAGCTCAAAGATTTAGCACAACAATTACTTGCAGAAGTAGCGATGCTCCACACTGAAGAAGAAGAAGAAGCTTCAGACTCCGAATCTTCAGATGCGTCTTCATAATAACCAGCCAAGTCAACGAGTCAAAAGACACAGTCAGATAAGTGGGTCTACTACTAGGATTCACAGGACCCATTTGCATAAAGCCATATGAAAAGTTCAATCATCATGACAAGTCACCATGTGAACACTATGACAATTGCCATGTGAAAATTCAACCTTCTTTCCAAGTCACCATGTGAAGCGTTCAGACAATATTTGCACCAATAATTCCGACATAGCATAGAATTATTCAGTCATCTGCACAATTCCACAGTGAAAGCAGCAATTATTCCAACAAAATTCACTGTTCATTAATAGTAAAAGCAAGTCATCATTCATCAATAGTGAAAGCAAGTCATTATCAACAGTAAAAGAAAGTCACCATCTATCCCATGCTTCCACAGTAAAGCAATCAATCATCCAAGTCTCTTTTCCAAGTTTATATGAAGAGGACTCATTGGAGAAGACTTCAAGTTTGGAATTTCCACAAATTTTCAGTAAAAACTTTCTTTGATTTCACACTGTACCCAAAGAAATCAAAATTGTAAACATTTTTAATTTTCAAATGTCAAGGATGGCTGTGTGCACCAATATCCTTTTCATCAATCATTTTCTTATTTGCTGACTCAATCGTCAGTAAATCAATTGTAAGTTACAGTGTAAGTTTTACAATAAAACTTATTTTCAAACTATATTTGCATCATTATTTTGAATTCATTATTTTCATAACAACTGATTTTGAATGGCATAAAATCCTTACTCACAGTCAATTCATCAAATATCTCAAGTTCAAGGTAAACATCATTTGTTCAATTATTCTTATTCTTATGAGTCCCATTTGTTGCCACTTCTGCCCCATTCAAAATTTCTTTCTATTTGTTTATAACAGTTGGTTTCATGGCATATTTAATCCTGGTTATCCTCCACATCAAATTTCCAATAATTCAATTAAGAGTTCATTCAATTATGATCATCATTGTCCTTGGTATAATTGTCGTCATCGTTATTTTTAATAAGTAGCTTCCACCCCATTTGGTATCAGAGCCAATCCTATTCATACATACATATATATATATATGTATATGTATATATAAGGTTTTGTAGATATATAATAAACGTTCATAATAGATAACAATATATTTGAGCCGACAGAGTGGTTCTCTATAATTTTTGCTTCCATTCCCACCCATCTTCAATTCCCGCTATAAAGGGGGTAATCTTGCTTTTCATTTTTTCATGTCTACTTAAAATAACAAAGAAACAGTAATTAGGTTATTAAATGTGGCATTTCCAATTGGGGGTTTTTGTTTTCAGTTTGAATTTGTTTGCAAAATCAGGTTATAATTAGGGTTTTTTTTATTATTATTTATCTATTTATAATCATTTCATGTTTAAATAATAAAGTTGTTAATTTTTTTTATTGAAAATCCAAAAATATTATTTTATCCTTCTTTGTATAATTTTTCCCTTGTGATTTTATATATTTGGAATGAACTGCAAACTTTTCATGAAAGCTAAAAAAAGAAAACATATTTGGAATGAACTGCAAACTTTTCATGAAAGCTAAAAAAAGAAAACAATAGTTGAATTACTATATGTGGCCTTTGATAGTAACAATATTTTGTTCTCATACATATAAAAATTAGAGGTTTTAAATATGAAAAATTCATTTAAGAGGTTTCATAATGTGCAAGTGGATTATAGATCAGTTAGTTAAGAGTTTTTAACTTTGCACTTAAGGTCTCGCGTTCGAATTTCCTCACCATAGTTCTGATGAGTTTAGTATAGATTATCTCATCATTTGTCAAAAAAGTCCATAATGTGAAAAAGGTATATTTTCTTTAATATTTGATGTGCAGCATACAAATACTAAGACATAATTATTTTATGTGAAGTTATTATAAGGCATATTCGATGTCGTTATGGGCCTCAAAAAGCTCGGGACCTGCCTTGCTTCATAACCACAAAAATTAACAATACTCATAACCGCAAATTAACCATTGAGATTATCTATGACTATACCCACAAGGCAATGGATTTCCCATCGGTTAACTGTTATATCCATCTTCGTCAATACGAAAAATATATTCCTTCTATTTACGCATTATAATTTAGTAAAAATTAATTTCGTCATCTAATATTGGATGTGTAAAATGATTTAATGGCCACTTAATACTACGGTCTAGTGGTATTCATTTTCACTTCTAAGTGAGAGGTCTTAGGTTCGATTCTCACCAAATATGAGTTTGAACCACATTATTGCTAGCCCATTGTGAGGTTTAGCCTACCACCTAGACCTGGCATTTGTGTCGTGTTTCTCGTGTTCGTGTCGTTTTCATGTCATACCTGATAGCTTAACGGGTCGTGTCGTGTAATACCCGTTAAAGTAAACAGGTAATATGACTCGATCCGAAATCAACCCGTTTATATTATCAGGTAATATGACCCGACTCGTTACCCGTTAAGAAAAATATATTTTAAATCAATAAAAATGAAGGGAACTGTTATTAGCACTCCAATAATCTCATTGTACACTCCTCACAAATATATATATATATATATATATATTTTTTTTTTCTAATTATAGAAAGTTTGGAGTGCAAAATGAGAATTTTAAATTGCTAATAATAATTCCCAAAATGAAATTGAAAAACATAATTTGACCCAAAAAAATGTAAAACATCATATTAAATTAGTATATACATACTAAATTTCAGAGTTGACCCCTTCATGAAAGTTGTAAAACTTTTCATTACGAATGATTACATTTTTCACACTTCTACAATAATTATTATTAATTTTACACTCAAATAAAAAAACACTGTTCATGAGATTTGGAGGGTTTTAAAAATCTAAACGACTATGTAATAATCATCTAAGCGTTGATGATGCAATTATGAACGTTTATTGTGCTTTCACATCTTTAAGACTTATACATTAATGATTATGAATTCTATTTATTTTGAACTCCCTTAAAAATACTATTCATGAGAGTTTGTATGGTTTTAAAAGTTCAAACGATCATATACCCATCCTCAAAGCGTAGATGCGACTACGAGTGTTTGCATATTTTTTTCATAAATTAATTATTATAATTTTTTAATGTGTTTGGTATTTTTAAATTACTTGATATTTTTATTTTTAATGTGTTTTATGATTTTTAATCTCAATCATTGCCTATAATATACTATAAAAATAAATAAATAAATAAAACTTAAATTTTAAAATTTATATAGAATAATAATTAATAAACAATATATACATATTCATTATATCTATTGTATTTTATAGTAAATTTTTTTAGTATTTTAAAAAATTAAAATCATCAAAATAACTTTTTTCTTATCGTGTTGAAACAGGTTACCTTCGTGTCACTCTCGTGTAAACCTATTAAGGACCCGTTATTAACGGGTCATTATCCTGTGACCTGATAATGACTCGATTAGTTGTCGTGTTGACCTGAAACCCGTTATTTTCGTGTCGTTTACGTGTCGTGTAAGAAATTGCCAGGTCTACTACCACCCCACCCTTTCAGTGTAAAAATATCGTTTGTTAAAAAAAAAATTCAGATCTTGTGGATTATAAAAATTAAAGCATTGTATTTAAAACATTGATGACATTAGTTGATCTTTGATATCTTCCATAAGAACCATTGAGTTCTCATTGATTTGATTCAAAACTTTTGAACTTTCTCATAAAATGCAACTTTTGTATTCTTAAGGTAATGAATTCGGTGAATAAAGAAAATATATAAATTATATTATATATTATTTGGGTTGAATTCGAGGACGGATACAGATTGAGAGGCCTATAACCATATCCAAAATCGTAACCAAATAATATTCAAGGTTTTTCTCCATTCCCAAATTTTCATACCCACATCTGTTCCATTCAGGCAGTTATCTACTGTTGCCATCCCTACTTATCGGTGATTTTACATTTAGTAAGTTCCAAAAGAATCTTCCGCATTGGAGACACCCTCTGAATTAAGGACTGCCAAGAATAATTGATGGGCCTGAACTTCAGCCTTTTCGATTAAAAACAATCCCAGCTGAGATTTATCATTTGTAGCCCATATCCACCCAATTCTTAGCCTACAAGGGGAAGGCAATCAAGGGCACTGTTCCCCGCTATAAATACTAACACCACGAAGCGAAACCTATGTCACCAATCTGCTTCTTCGTCTCCTCCCTCCAACCTATTCATTCACTCTTTCCCAGTTCTAACTTCTCGCCGCCCCAAACTCCATAACCAAATCCTCTAATCTCTGTTTTCGTTTTATTATTATGGTTTGTAGGAGGCAAGCAGGTGCGATGATGATGAGAAATTTATAATCTCGTTAATCTGATCTTGTATGAGGAGAAACTATCTCATCCATTCATAATCTTTCTGAGCACCTTCTTCTTTCTTATTCTCCTTTATCTTATTTGAACTCAAAGTTTTCCTGCTTTCTGTACTTCTGTTTTCATTTTGTTTTAGTTTTTTTTGGGTTTTTCTTGTTCTGGGTTTATTTTACAATGCGTCGAATTTGTGTGGAAAAAGGTCAGACATCGTGGGGTTTTTTTTGGTCAATAAAAATCGTGGGGGGTGTTTTTTTTGGTCAATAAAATTCGTGGAAAAAGGTCAAAAATTGTTTTCTAATTCACAGAACCCCTTTTGAAGTTGAAGTTGAGAATCTGAAGCAACAAATTTCATCTTAACGGAAGAAATATTATGCAATAGTTAATTGCCATGAGTCTTTTGAATTGGACTAGTCAGAATCTGGGGTTTTAAACTTTGATCGTAACCCCTAAACAAGAATAATGTTGTGTTTGAAAGTGCTTTGTAACGAGGTGCTTTTGGGATAAGTGTTTATTATAAGAACATTGATTTTTTATTTGTAGAAATCTCACATTATTTTTTAAAAATTCATTTATAATAAATTAAATAATTTGTCACTGATAAAGAATGGAACTTTATTGCAAAAAGTGAATCAACTTAAGCATCTAATTTTTTTAATTGGCAAGTGTTCGATCATCTTCAAGAGTCGGATTAATATGAGTAGCCGAGTGATTTCTTTGATTGCCCCCCTTCATTCTTGTCAAGGCTATCATTCACGTTTTTGAGATTTTGACGTAAATCCGCATTATTTTTCAATTTTTATAATTGAAAGCGTAAAATAACAAATTTTGTATTCAATTTTATTGATTTTTTTAGTTTAACTAAATAAGAAAATTTACGGATTTTAGAAAATAAAATCATGTCATTTTAATTTTCGTCATTTTAAATTTTTTTTAGTAATTTTAAATTTTTTCATCCTTCCTCTTTTCAAATTGATGAACTTGTACAAAGACAATTACCTTTTAGAGTAAAAAATAAAGGCAATTTTATGGCCCTTACCATCCAATTGCCGTTACCTTTCACCAACTGGTTGAGATGCTAATGGTGTAGCGCTAAACTTGTTATTTATGTGTACCTCTTGGCATCAATTTTTGAAGCCTTTCCATTATTTATAGAGGAAAATTCGATTTGGATGGATCGATGATTTGAGAAACCTAATCGCTTTGGTTGACTGGTTTGGTTTAGTTGGCTCTGTTCACTTGTGCTCTATTTCTTTTACCTTAATACTCAATAATTTTGCTCACCCTTATTTAATACAGAATTTTCCACTTACGGTAACTTTGATTCAAATTCCCTGTACTTATTTAAATTTCGATGATTCACTAAATTTGAAACATAATGTTCATTGACACACCTCGATCTAGATATTTTCAGATAAACACCAAGATTGATGCATGCTGACGTACACCAAAATAGTAACTACACTATAACATGCATGATGACTTAAATTAAGTGACAAATTATTAAATATACCAAAAATTCCGTTCTGACTATAGAGTTATTGCCAAAGTTAAACACATGTAAGAAACAATCTCGGACTCTCTACTACATGGACAACAACATTCTCATAGCGTAGTTTTAAGTTATGAGTACCACAATCAAGGAAAGATACAAATATATTCAAGTCATACGATCCATTCTAAGATAGATGTTTATAATAGAGAATTACATTAAGAAAAAGTGTCATCCTCAGTAGGAGCATTCATGGCCGACGACGTTTAGGCCTCAATGTCAAAGTAGTTACCACTACTATGTCCTGAGGGGGCAAAATACAAATGAGTGGACAAAAACGAAAATTTTCTAAAATTAATTTCTCTTTTGGAACATACTAATTTCCTGCTTTAATCCTCTGGTTTAGAAACTATATATGCATAAAATCCTTAAGATGCCGGAGGAGCAAAAATAAAATCATTTAGGAGAGGAGTTTTGAACCCAGGACGCATGGGTAGAAACTTAACACCTTATCCATTAGAATATTAGACCACATACCTGTAAATCCCATGTATTTCTCATTCTCAACCATATTGCATTGATATTTCTCGTATAAATTTATTCGAGCTCCAAAAAATATTCTGTAAAGTGTTACGGGAACTTTCATCCCATAGTAATTTTTTTCTCCAAAATACTTACAGATATATTCCAGAGCATCTCTCGAGCTCAAAGGTCGAACATGAAACAAAATAACCCTTCTAGGGTCATTTTACTCATTTCACATAGAATGGGCGAAATTAATAGAAACTTAGGGACGGGTCATAACATCCATACGTTTACTTCCCATATAGACTATATACCATTTTGCTTCTTTACAAATGATAATATATATACTAAATTCATCTAAACTATAAGAAATAAGAAGAGTTTAAAATCAGGATTGTACTATTCTCACACCCCCTTAACCTTGCACACATACCTTTTATTTTTTTGTCCTTCATTTCACTCGATGTACCACATAATTGAAAAGAATGTATGAAAAGTAAAATGATAAGTGTGGATAGCACCACCCTAAAATCAATACGCATAGAGTTAATGAGAAAACCATATATTTTACCAAGACAATTAAATAAGATTTGTCATCCCACATTCCAAATGTGAATACTGTAAAGAATCCTACAAACATAAGAAATGGAGGCAACAAAAAGAAAAGTGAGTGAACGTAGACAATCCAAGTACACAGAGCAAATTCACTTAGTACTACACTCTACTAATATTCTTCTTCACATGTAAAGGAGAGGCTTTAGGTTCAATTCTCACTAAAAGAGAATTTGAACCATATTATTGCTAACCCATTGTGAGGCTAAGTTATCATCTCCCTCCAGTGTAATATCGTTTATTAGGAAAAAAAAAAAAAAAAAGTACGCAAAGCAAAGGAAGGGAATCCACGTACACACCACACCCAAAGTCTCCTGCCCGTAGCCCATGATTTCCCGAACAAAACATCCCTATACAAACAAATCGACAACAAAAATCCAAAAGCCATAAGAAACCCACATCATTAAAATCATCCTTAATTCGGTTCTGCTAATCATACGATAATGGCGCTGGAGACGGTGAAGGAGGACGAAGAAGTTTACAGGTGGAGAGAAGTGCAGCTGCTTCAAATCGCAGAGCTGGAGAGAGAGAAGCTGGTGAGAAGGCGAGGCCGTGACATTGTCATAGCTGTGGATCATGGGCCCAACAGCAAGCACGCTTTCGATTGGGCTCTCATCCATTTCTGCAGGCTAGCGGATACCATCCATCTTGTTCATGCCGTTTCCAGCTAATTCATTTCTTCATTTGCAAACTTTGTTGATATTGTTCTGTATTTTTACATTTTTTTTTATTTTTATTTTTTATGTTAGTATTCGATTTGAATATGAATTGCACACCTCGAGTGTTAAATCTTTTGTATAATTATTGTGGTGAAGAGGTTTTTCCGTGAGACATGTCCTATGAGACTTGGATTTAACAATGGGGTGGCACGCATCTTCGTGGGTTCCACCCCATTGTTACAAGGAGAGTATTGAGAGAGTTCATAGGACGTGTCATATTCAAGATTTGTTTTTTTTTTTTTTTCAACCGTAAATGCATATGAGTCTCATGTTGTATGTTAGCTCCTATCATGCAGCACCTAGACGGTTATCTTGAGCTAACCTCTTATTATTTTTTTCGTGATTAGATGTGAAAAACGAGATTGTTTACAATGCAAGTGAGGGGCTTATGCAGAAGCTTGCTATGGAGGCTTTTGAAGTTGCCATGGTGAGTATAATAAGGGTTGTACTTGGCACAAGCGTAACTTAATGCCCTTTCAATCATGTGTGGAACATTAGCCATGTCTAATTTTATATGTCAACTGTCGATGATCTAATTTGGGGCATCCAAAATTGCACATAAAATTGCACTTAAACAACTTTTGGCCATTGCAATTTCTCAATTAAAGTTGGCAAGATGAGTAGTCATTTGCAGCATCAAATAAATGAGTTCCATTATTTGCCTACACTCGATCTATATTGTTGTGATGAATAAGTGTAATCTAGTCGAATTAATTGGATAATGCCGATATAGCATGATAACAGTAATAATGGATACCCCAATGCAGCTTGAACTGCTTTTATCGGCAAATGTTGACTTGCCAAACTGTCTGAGAACATAAAATGTGTGGTTCCTACATACTATGAATCTAAGCTTTCGATTAATGCCTGATTTTTATATTCATATTATGGTAATATAAACATCTGACGATACAGATTTGTCAAGATAACGTATTTACTGTTATTCTATAGGTAAATAATGTGGACAATTATGAGAACCAACTGTAGGTTATTTTCTTGCATTTGGAATTTCTCACATCCAAAATTTTAAACAATATTTATGGAAGTAGGTAAGGACTAGTGCCCGGATTGTGGAAGGGGATCCTGGTAAGGTAATTTGCAAGGAAGCAGAACGAGTAAAGCCAGCAGCTGTGATCCTAGGTACCAGAGGCAGAGGATTCATTCAAGGGTACCCTTCCTCTCTCTCTCTCTCTCTCTCTCACATAATTCATTTACTCACTTTATTGCTGGGATTTCTTCAGTGTACTACAAGGAAGTGTGAGTAAGTATTGCATGCGCAACTGTAAATCATCTCCGGTTGTAATCGTTCCAGGAAAAGGTATTATTTTCCATCTTATATGTGAATGGAACCAGCTTAAAGTCGATTGCACATAACTTTTTTTTGAAACATAAATATTTGTATCTTGAATTGGCAGAAGCTGGAGATGAGTCGATGATATAGCTAGGGGAGCTCGTGGTATGTATAGAACAGTTTGGCCCTTGATTAATGCTGTGCAATTTCTTTTAGCACCTTGCTGGATTATCTGGAAGTAGTAGTTGGAACTTGGTATGGTTGTAAGACTAGGAATCAATTGGCCAAGTCCTACCGTAAATGGTTATTCGGATGAAATGGTCAAAATGTAGAAAAAGATATGTGGGCTGAAAAGTATATTTCATGGATACGTGATTAAGAATATATACAATTACATTCCTTGCACAACAAGGTATTATCCCTACAAGTTAGGAATACAACTACAATTAAGATTACAATCATATCTAGACTCTAACTATGTTTCTACTTGTCTAACACTCCCCCATAAGTTGGAAAGTGGATGTCAAGAACTCCCAACTTGCGTAACATAGTAAAAAACTTTTCCTTCCTGAGAGGCTTGGTGAACAAATCCTCCAATTGGTATGCCGTACCAACATACTTGGTTTCTATAGTGCTATCTGCAATCTTATCTCGTATAAATTGACAATCCATCTCAATGTGACGAGTCCACTCATGAAAAACAGGATTAGCAGCTATATGTAACGCTGCTTGATTATCACAAAATAAAACGGAAGGACCATCTAAAGGAATGTTCAAATCCTTCAACAAAAACTGAAGCCAAATTAACTCACAAGCACCTGCCATAGCCCTATATTCTGGCTCAGCTAAAGAGAGTGAAACAGTTTTCTGTCGCTTCGTCCGCCATGAAATCAAAGAATTTCCCAAGAATACATAATACCCAGAGTCGAACGGCAAGTGATAGGACAACCAGCCCAATCAGAGTCACAAAATGTAGCTAACTTGGTCTAGTTATTAGAACGGAATAATAAGCCTTGACCTAGAGTAGACTTCAAATAATGAACAAAATGAAGCGCAACATCCATATGAGGTACACGTGGCTCATGCATAAACGACTCAAAACGTGCACGGGATAAGTGATATCCGGCTGAGTTATGGTGAGGTAGATTAACCGTTTTATTAAACGCCGATACTTTTAGGATCCTTGAGAAGTTCTCATTCATTAGATAATTTGTATCATCCATAGGAAGACTTTTATCTGGAGATAAGACTTTAGAGAATCAATGGCACTGATGTCTTTGTCTATAATCACAATATCATCCACATAAATGAGCAAGGTTGTGAAAAAAGTACCAAACTTTCTGGTGAACAGTGAATAGTCAGCTTTGGATTGTTGAAAACCAGCGGAAGGAATGGCACTAGTGAATTTGGCAAACCATTGGTGAGAAGCCTGCTTGAGACCATTAAGGGACTTATGAAGGTGACACACAAGATTCTCCCCCTATCGCCGAAGATCAGGAGGAGGAGACATATAAATTTCCTCATGCAAGTCACCATGCAAAAAAGCATTATTAACATCGAGCTAATGAAGAGACTAAGACTGACTAGCGGCAAGAGCAAGAAGACAACGCACCATAATCATCTTAGCAGTAGGAGAAAAAGTGTCATGATAATTAATACCTTCAGCCTATATGTAACCTTTAGTTACTAAGCGAGCTTTATAACGCTCAATGGAACCATCAAAATTATACTTTAGTTTGTACACCCACTTACAATCAATGGGAACTTTGCCAGGAGCAAGGTAGTCAAAGTCCAAGTACCATTGGCATGTAAAGCTTGAAGCTTCTCATTCATGGCACGATGACAATTAAGGTCACTAGCAGCCTCGGCAAAGGATGATGGCTCCACTTTTCGACTAACAGAGTAAATATATGAAAGATGTTTGGGAGAGTAATGGATGTAAGAAATAAAATTACAAAGTGGATATTGCATACCTTTTGTAGAATCGAGTTGCAAAGTCGAGGATTTATGTGGTGGCAAAATCACCTGCGAGCAAACGTAGTCTTTTAAATAGGATGTGGGTTTATAGGTACGGGAAAAAGTGTGTTGGGTGTGGGGAATGTCAGGATGGGGCATAGGCTGGGAGATGGGGGGTTCGTGGGTAGTTGGGTAGAATCCGAGGCAATATCGATGGAAGGAGTAGGTGAGGTCGGAAGTGTAGTGGTGGGAGGGTGGACAGGTGAGGTGCCAGCATGGGAAGAGGGCGTGGAAGTGGAGGTGGGTGAGGTGGCAGTATGGGAAGGTGGCGTGGTGTCAAGAGGTGGTGGATAGGAAAGGTCCAAAGGAAAGGGAAGAGGCAGTGTAAGCGTTGACGATGGGGTAGGGGTGGGGTTAACGGAAAAAGAGAAAGAATCTTCATGATCCCTACTGGTCAGAGTGCAATGAGTGTCTAGGTCATATAGTTTGTATGCTTTCTGTCCATGAAGGTAACCAAGGAAGATGCAATGATGGGCCTGAGTGAAAATTTAATGGTGGGAATAAAGTGGTGGCATAGGCTTGACAACCAAAGACGCGGAAGTGGTCATAGCTTGGGGTTTTGTTATGAAGAACCTCAAAAGGAGATTTATTATGGAGAAGACAGGTAGGAAGACGGTTTATTAGATAAGCAGCCGTAAGAACACATTCACCCCAAAATTTTAGAGGAAGATATAATTGGAAGCAAAGGGCGCGACCAATTTCAAGGAGGTGCCTATGTTTTCGTTCAACAACGCCATTTTGTTGACGGGTATAACACAAGAAGTTTGAAAAAGGACCCAATTGTTTGAGAAAAATTATGAAGAGAAAAAAATTCGCCTCCATTATCAATACGAATGCATTCGATTTTAGTATGGACTTGGGTATTGACATAAGCAAAAAAATCCTTGATTAATTGTTAAGTATCTGATTTATGTTTCATGAGAAAGAACCATGTAAAGCAAGAAAAATCATCCACAATGGTTAAAAAATAATGAGCTCCGGAAAGGGAAGATTAAAGATTCGGGCCTCAAATATCACAATGAATTAAAGCAAAAGGAAAAGTCGTTTAAATTGAACTTAAACCAAAAGGTTGACGAGTTTGTTTCGCCAAAGGACAAACATGACTAGAATCAAAAGAACAATAAAGAAAACTAGAAGCTAAAGCTTGCAAACGAATAGATGAAAGGTGACCAAGGCGCTTATGTCATAGGGAGGACGGGATGTTGATGATGTTGCAGAAAGGGTGACAGGTGGGGATAGAGGAGGCAAGGGCCACGAGGTAATATAGATCGCCACGTCGCTTACCCACACCAATCATCACCTTCAAAACCAAGTCCTGCAAAACACACAAAGAAGGAAAAAATGTTACGCAACACGATAATCCATCTGTAAGCATACCAACCGATAAAAGGTCCACTTTAAAATTAGAGACACATAAAACATCTGTCAAATTAACCAAGGAATTTAAACGAAGAGTATCAGTTAAAGTAAATAGAGTGGTAGCACCACTAGGCAAAGAAATAGGTGGCAAATGCGAAGCAGAAGTGTTAACTAAACATGAAGCGGAAGAAGTAATATGATATGTAGCTCCACTTTCAAGGATCCATTGACTATGACAAGAAGCTACAGGTAACAAACCTCTGGCAAAGTCATCACTGAAAACGGCATGGGCCTGAGGAGACGAAGAAAAGTCTGCAGTGTTAGTCAGGGCAGCAAGGACACGGGAATGTTGTTCAGTTGAAAAGTGGGGCATTGCAACCTGTACATCATGCAAAGTGGTTTGTCCTTGCTCGTGATGGACTGAGGGAGGGACAATAGCATTGTGGGCCTGGGGGCTGTTGTTGGGCCAAGGACTAGCATTGTTGGTGCTGCGTGCGGGATTGGCAGCTCCATTGCTGTGGGAAGAACCAGTAGATGCAGTAGGCGTGGATGAGCGACGGGGTGGCCGCCATGGTTATCCATGAAGGGGATGACGAACAGGGTAACTGTGAAGTTTATGACAATTTTTGCGGGTGTGAAAGTCTTAGTTGCAATAGGTGCAGTGGAGAGGAGGACGGTCGGAGGAAGTACGGGAAGAGCCACTAACTTCCATGGCTGCAGGTTGGTCTGCAAAACGAAGGGAGCCCAACGAGTGCTGTTTTTTAGCCTGAGAAACAAAGGAACAAGCTTGGCAAACAATGGGCAGAGGGTTCATCAAAATAATCTGGTCCCAAACGGTGGAGAAAGACTCATTAAGCCCCATGAGGAATTGCATAAGCTGCTGCCTTTCATTCTAGATGCCACAAGAATAGGTGCAATGCTCGTTGTACGTGGCAAGTTCATGTAAGAATTATCCAGCAACCGATCACCAAGACCAAAACATGAACTACAAACACAAAAGGACTAATCCAGATATATGCACATTATAAACCAAAAAGTGAATCTTACCTGCAGCAACACCAGCACTTGAGGCCATCGCAGCAATCTCTCAGTGAACCTTCTCTTCTCTTGCAGAATGTTAAGAGCTCGACTCACAGATAGGTTATGGTCCAGTATTAGCATATATATGTGAGAAGAGAGGCCACTATATATACATATAGACTTTTCCAAGACAGATCAGGATTCCCTATCAAAATCCTAATTGGAAACAACCTCTTGTTTCCGCATGCTGACCAAAATCCTTCACTATAAAGAATCAGCATTCCTTTCATCAATAGGACTTTCCATCCCTAATTGAATACCTTCAACTGTTCTCAAAACTTCTCTATCTCATACTCATATTCTTACATTCTCCCACTTGAGTATGAGAAAAGTTTTAAGCACTCAGTTTATTCAATCATACTCAGACAGAAGTGTACACTAAGTCCTGTTAACAAAAGTTTTCAATCACAACCAATCTTACATACATTTCAAAATGTAGAACTCTGAAAATCTTCATCACAACCATAATGCAACAAGGTTTTTCACGAGTCACATACATCCAATTTGTATCTGTACTGTTGTGAACTTCAATTAGTTTCATCAGATAAGCAAAATAATTTGCTCCCACTATTTCACATTATTGACAGCAAAATAACTAATTGCTTCAGACAACATATGAAACAATAGTTCAACAACAACTGCTTATACAGATAAGCTGTTATTCAAGCATCAAATGAACTATCAAGTTTTTTATTTCTGAAAAACAATAGACCATTGTAACAAGTCTCACTAGGAAATAAAAACTCTAAAATAAAGCTACCTAACCAAATACTAGCCTTAAGCTTTATTAAAATACATAAAACCTGTTTTCATTACTGCACCAGCTCTTTGAACTTCACAGCAGCAACTCGACAGTCTAATACGCAACAAGAGATCACTCCCACTGATCAAATGATTCATGTACCCCCATCCGCGAAACATGAGCTTTAAATACCCCTATGGGTAACGCCTTGGTCAAGGGATCTGCTATCATCAAATTAGTACTCAGATGTTCCACTTGTATAGCCCCCTCTCTCACCTTTTCTCAAACTTTAAGGAACTTCACATCCATCAATCTAGAGGCTGAAGTTCTTCTATTATTCTTGGCAAAAAATACTGCAGAATTATTATCACAGTGCATTTTAATCGGCCTTTGAACAGAATCTACAATCTTTAAATCTGTTAAGAAGTTCCTTAACCACACAGCCTGTTTCATTCCCTCAAAACAAGCTATAAACTTTGCCTCCATAGTGGATGTTGCTATTATGGTTTGTTTTGCACTCTTCCAAGAAACTGCACCACCACCAAACATAAACACATAGCTACCTGTGGATTTTCTGTCATCTACATCACCAGCTAAGTCTGAATCGGTATAACCAACTAACTCCAGATTCTCTTCTTTGCCATAAACCAACATGTATCCCTTGGTTCTTTGCAAGTACCTCAGAACCTTCTTCGCAGCTATCCAATGAGACTCTCCTGGATTTGCTTGAAACCTACCTAACATTCCTACTATGAATGCTATATCTGGTCTTGTGCAGATTGTAGTGTACATCAAACTACCTACTAAGGAGGCATAAGGTTTGTTTTTCATTTTGTCCACCTCAACTGACGTCTTGGGACACTGATCTTTAGAGAACTTGTCTCCCTTATTCACAGGTACTTCTCCATTATTGCATTTTTCCATATTGAATCTCAGCAATACTCTGTCTATATAACCCTTCTGTGATAGTCCAAGTAATCTTTTGGATCTGTCCCGAATGATTTCAATTCCAAGTACATAGTGTGCCTTACCAAGATCCTTCATCTCGAAATTTTGGCTCAATATGGCCTTGGTATCATTAAGAAGCTTAACAGTAGAGCTTGCAAGGAGAATGTCATCGACATACAGGATTAAAATGATGAAGTTTGATCCTGACCATTTGATGTAAATACAATCATACAATTTATTTTCCACGAAACCAAAACCTGTGACAACCTGATCAAATTTCAAAAACCACTATCTTGATGCTTGCTTCAGTCCATAAATGGACTTGTTGAGTTTGTAGACCTTGTTTTCTTTCCCCCTTTCAACAAATCCAGGAGGTTGTAGCATGTATATGTTTTCTTGGAGTTCACCATTGAGAAAAGCGGTTTTTACATCCATTTGATGTAACTCTAGATCAAAATGTGCAACTAATGCCATGATCATCCTCATAGAGTCTTTGGAAGAAACAGGTGAGAATGTGTCATTGTAGTCGACTCCTTCTCTCTGAGTGAAACCTTGGCAACCAATCTTCCCTTGTACCTTTCAACCTTGCCCTGAACATCTTTCTTGGTCTTGTAGACCCATTTGCATCCTATAGCCTTGATTTGGGGATTAAAATCCACCAATGTCCATACTTTATTCTGTGACATCGATTCTAATTCCTCCTTCATTGTTGTGTTCCATAATGCATGTTGAGGGCTGTTCATAGCTTGAGTGTATGTAAGAGGATCATCTATATCGCCAAAATCAAACTCACTTCCTGCAAATAAACATAGTCATTTGACATGGTAGTCTTCCTGATTCTTGTTGATTGCCTTAATGAAGCAGTTGGTTCATTGATAGCTTCAGTGGTTGATTCTTGTTGAAGCTCAGAACTAGGATTTGATTCCATTCTGTCTTGAATAGACTGATTCTCTTCCAATGGAATTGCAGCTGAGAAAGGTATCAAGATTGCTTTATAGTTAGTTTCGGAAGAAGCTACCTCAGTGAGATTTTGTTCTTCAAATATAAAAGTTCCTTGTGACAATTCTGCAACATCTTGATCCTCAAAGAACCTGGCATTATGAGTTTCTTGAATCCGAGTGTGACTTTGAGGACAATAGAACTTATAGCCTTTGGACTTCTCTGAATATCCGATAAAGTAGCATGTGACAGTCCTTGCATCAAGTTTCTTCTCATTTGGGTTATATATTCGAGCCTCAGCTTTACATCCCCAAACATGAAAATGATCAAAGCTAGGCTTCTTCTTGCACCAGATTTCGAAAGGTGTGGATGAATCTGCTTTGGAAGGTACTCTATTCAAGATGTAAGTTGCAGTCTTTAATGCCTTTCCCCAAAGAAAACCAGGCAACTTTGACCTCGTCATCATGCTTCTCACCATTCCAATCAAAGTGCGATTCCTTCTCTTAGAAACTCCATTCTGTTGTGGTGTCCCAGGTGTGGTGTATTGAGCAATGATACCTTGTTGCTCAAGATAATGAGCAAAATGACCCTTCTTCTGTCCAGCCTCAGTGTACTTGCCAAAGTATTCTCCTCCTCTATCGGATCTAACAATCTTAATGACCTTTCCTAGTTGTTTCTCAACTTTAGTTTTGTAGACTTTAAAACAATCAATAACTGATGACTTCGCACATATCAGATAAGTATAACTAAATCTTGAGAAATCATCAATGAAGTTAACGAAATAAGAGTTTCCACATATGGTCTTGGTAGAAAAAGGTCCACAAATATCAGTGTGTATGATTTCCAGCAAGTCTTGACTTCTCTTAGCATCTAGTTTTCTAAAATTAGTCATCTTTCCCTTGACACAATCAACACATTCAGTTGCAGTATCAAAATTCAATTCTGGAATCAAGTTTTCCTTGGATAACTTTAGGACTTTTTCTTTAGATATATGTCCTAACCTTTTGTGCCAAAGAATAAATGAATCATCACCACAATGCATCCTTTTAGTACTCGTGTTTAAGACATATTGATTATGAGACTCTAAAGTACAGTTCAAACACTACAGGTTGTCACTCAAATAAGCATCTCCCAATACATGATCTAACTTGCCCTTTTCAAAAATTTTCAAGCTTTCATCATCTCCTAGAAAAGAAAAACCTTCCTTGACAATTCTTGAAGCAGAGACCAAATTTCTCCTCATTTTAGGCACATAAAGCACATCTTTTAAACTCATTATAAAACCAGAAGACAGTTTCAAGTATACCGTTCCTATGGCTTCTACTGGAACCTTAGTACCTTCACCCACAAAAACATTATAATTCTTTAATCCAGTTTGTTTTGACATTGTGAAGCCCTCTAAAGAATTTGTAATGTGAACTGAGCATCCAGTGTCAAACCACCAAGAATTCACAAGTATCTCAATCAAATTTGACTCAACACACACATTGACATGTTCCACACCCTTGCTTTTAAGATAATCACTGAAGACTTGACAATCTTTCCTTAAGTGTCCCTTAGTTTTGCAGAAGAAACATCTAAGTTTGGCAATATTTTTAGGTTTGACTTTAAGATTGTTAGATCCCTTAACAGAGTCTTTTACTTTAGCAGATGCAATTGGCTTAAAAGAAGTAGGCTTAGTATTGAAATTCTTACCATAGTTTCCTGGGAAAGAATTGAAAGCCCTTTTCCCTTTGTCTGAATGCACAAAGTTTACTGCTTCAGTATCCTTTGATCTTTCTTGCTTCTGTCTAGTCTCTTCTTGCACACACTGTGCTATTAGCTCATCAACATCCCAATTCTTGTCTTGAGTGTTATAGGACACCTTCAACTGACTGAATTTGATTGGAAGAGCTTGGAGAATCATAAAAACTAGTTGTTTTTCTCCAATGTTAACATCTAGGGAATTTAACTTTTCAGCTGCATCGGTCATTTTCATGATGTGATCTCTAATGGAACCTGTGCCTTCAATCTTGTACGTGGTAAGCATTGCCATATTTTGACTGATTTCTGCCTTTTGAGATTCCTTGAACTTCCTCTCAATTGCACCCAAATAATCAACAGCCAATTCATGCTTCTTGATCCCTCCATGGACAGTATCTGTCATGGCACTTTCAAGTATCGAAAGTGCCACCTTGTTGGCTCTAACCCATCTCTCTGCATCAGATTTCTCAACCCGGAGTGCTTTGATCAGTTAAAACCGGCTTGGGAGTGTCAAGGGCAATGTCAAATTCATTAAGTGTCAACAAGAGGCCAATCTCTCGTCTCCACTTCTTGTAATTGCTTCCTCCAGTTAGAATAGGTATATTGGCTAAGTTCATAATCCTTAATGATATTGCAGATGCTGCAGCAACAATGAAATCACGAATAAGAACTCATTAGTTCCAGATTTCATTCCAACATCCCTTTGCACATCATGACTATAATCATAGATTCATATACATAGTCTTAATCAACAAATTGTTGACAAGCATATATAGAACAAATGATATACTTAGGATCCAATCAATATGTCGCAGCAGCCATGTGTTCTTTAAACATTTATTGAGCATGGTGTCCTCACAATCATGACATAGATGCAAAATAAACAAGGTTAAATCTAGAATCTTTAATCTACTTCCAAAACCAACAATTATATTACGTTTGATATCGATTATCACGATCAATTTATGAACACAGAATGCAGCAACATATATCATGATTAATTTATGAACACAGAATGCAGCAACATATATTTATACATATTCAACCATATACTGGGATTTCAGAACCTGTAAAACACAACCATACCTTTTAATTACTGATTTCAAATTCTTGATTAATATAGCGGAATCAAATGTAGAATTTGAAAACATAAGGTTTCGTATTTTATGAAAACCCAGATCAAAACCTAACCCCAATCCGAGAAAATCCCTTTCGGTTGTGGTTAAGTGGCTCCAACGGTCAAAATTTTTTAATTTCAAAAAGAGCCGTTGTTTTCTTCCACAGCCGTTCTGTTGGTCTCGAGAACCCAACCTCGATTCTCTATCAGGGCCAAATTTTAATGTTTTTTTATTTTTTTATTGAACACATACATCTTTTCTCCTTTACAGATTTGAACTCAAGTTTGTATGTCTTGTGGCTCTGATACCACATGTAAGAATTATCCAGCAACCGATCACCAAGACCAAAACATGAACTACAAACACAAAAGGACTAATCCAGATATATGCACATTATAAACCAGAAAGTGAATCATACCTGCAGCAACACCAGCACTTGAGGCCATCGCAGCAATCTCTCAGTGAACCTTCTCTTCTCTTGCAGAATGTTAAGAGCTCGACTCACAGATAGGTTATGGTCCAGTATGAGCATATATCTGTGAGAAGAGAGGCCACTATATATATACATATAGACTTTTCCAAGACAGATCAGGATTCCCTATCAAAATCCTAATTGGAAACAACCTCTTGTTTCCGCATGCTGACCAAAATCCTTCACTATAAAGAATCAGCATTCCTTTCATCAATAGGACTTTCCATCCCTAATTGGATACCTTCAACTGTTCTCAAAACTTCTCTATCTCATACTCATATTCTTACAGTTCATCCTAAAGGCCTTTGAGGTGAATGAAATAGGTGAAGACGGATGAAATACTTTGGGAGATGGTGGCGAGTTCGCGATTGAGTTGGAAGATGCGGGGGGCGTTGCTTTGGGAGAACTGTTAGCCAAGGTCGTCCCATACGACTTTGGCAATGGTGGAAAAGAGGACGGACTCAGCAAGATTAGGCTCCAAAGAATGAAGGAGCCAAGAAAGAATCATGTCGTTACAGCAGCGCCAAGTGGCATGAGTATCAAGATCCTCGGAGGAGGACGGCTCCTTGATATCACCATTAATAAAACAAAGTTTGTTTTTGTCGCTCAAGGAAATCTCCATACCGTGCTCCCAGGTTGTATAATTATCTCCATTCAATTTTTTGGAGACAAGAACAAAGTTGAGGTGATCAGAATGGTGAATGTAAAAGGGGGTACTGCTATCAGAGTCTCCCATGATGGAAGAACAGGAACGGTAGAAGAAGGCTGCCGAAATTTTTTAAAGAAAAGCTAGGGTTTTGAAACCTGCTCTGTATACCATGTGGAAAAAGATATGTGGGCTAAAGAGTATATTTCATTGATACATGAATAAGGATATATACAATTACATTCCTTGCACATCGAGCTATTATCCCTACAAGTTAGAAATACAACTACAATTTGGATTACAATCATATCTAGACTCTAACTATGTTTCTACTTGTCTAAAAAAATGCATAGCAATGTTTACGCTGCAGGTATTAATCAAGATCTTTGATTATTTAGATTTTCCCCGAGTGTTGCCTCATTGCTTGATGTCTTAAACTCATTTTACGGAACAATGTGAACCAGCAGATTCTACTGGTAAAAATATAGAAGAGTAATCATGTTAGTATTAAGATGAGATGGGATTCTCACTAGTCACTCCTTTTATCACTGTGTTCGGAACTTTCACTTGGATCTTTTCTACCCTCAACAAGGAAAGATTCTTACCTACATCTTCGGATAGATCCCCGTTTGTATGCGACTCATCGGACTCATGGGGATATATCCCAATGATACATGAGATTCTCTCATCAATTGTGTACCCAAACGTAAAATTACCGAGATCACAATTTAGCTAGTTTTATTTTGAAATTATGCATCATATTATCGTAGAAGTATTTACACAAAAACCGATATAGGCTCAGTGCTAATCCCATTGGCCAATACACTCTTCACTTATAACTAGGTAAACTGGCGTGATGAATGGTATAGGAACAATGCTGTATAAGATTTAGCCCAATTTGGGTCACTGGTTTTACAATGTAGAAGGCCTCAAGCCTATGAAGATATTATAAGGAAATTATAAAAACCCCCTTCCAAACATTTTTTTTCTTCAGTCACCCCTACAAGTTTTCCATTTAGCTCATAGTCTCTAATTTGAAAGCTGCGTGCGCAATTGTTGAAGAATGCTCAAATAAAATATGCAAGTAAAACAGAGAAAGTTTCGGGGAGTAACTTTTGTAACTGGGGAGACCAAAATTTTTGGGCAGAATGGCCAGGAAACTAGCAATTATCGAAGACTTTTAGGTAGATTTGGCATTTGTGTCGTGTTTTTTGTATTCGTATCGTTTTCGTAACATACTTGATATCTTAACGAATCGTGCCGTGTAACTTCCGTTAATATTATCATGTAATATGATCTGACCTGTTACCCGTAAAGAAAATATATTTAAAATCAATAAATAATGAAAATTTAAAATTGAAATTCGGTGAGTAGAATAAAGCGTAAACAACAATCGACCGTTAAATTTAAATATAATATTTATGGATTATGGCGTCAGATTTTGGAGTTGACCGTTCATGAAAGTTGTAAAGTTTGTCATTAAGAGTGATTGTATATATTTTTTTTTTATATTTTTTCACACTCCTACAATAATTATTATCATTTTACACTATAATAAAAAAAAAACACTATTCATGAGATTTGGAGGGTTTTTAAAAACTTAAACGACCATGTACCACCGTCTAACTGTAGAGGATATAATCACAAGCATTTATATATGCTTTCATGTTTTTCGGTCTTGTACATTAATGATTATGAATTTTATTTATTTTGAACTCCCTTAAAAAATATTATTCATGAGGGTTTGTATGGTTTTAAAAAATTCAAATGACAATGTACCCATCCTCAAAGTGTAGAGGATGCAATTACGGGTATTTTTTAATGTGTTTGGTATTTTTAAATGACTTGATATTTTTATTTTTAATGTGCTTTATGATTTTTTTTTTTTTAATCTCACTCTTTGGCTATAGTATACTATAAAATAAATAAATAAATAAAATTAATTTTTTAAATTTATATAAAAATAATACAATAATACATATTTAATATACAATATATATATACACACACACATTATGACTATCGCATTTTATAGTAAGTTTTTTTAGTAGTTTAAAAAATTAAAATCATCAAAATAAATTTTTCCTTAACGTGTCAAAACGGGTTACCCATGTGTAAACCTGTTAAAGGCCCGTTATTAACGAGTTCTTATCGTGTGACCCGATAATGACACTATTAGTTATCGTGTTAACTCCAAATCTGTTATTTTCGTGTCATTTACGTGTCGTGTTAACAAGTCATGTAAAAAATTGCCAAGCCTACTATTAGGGTGTGAATAGAATAGGGGTGTATGATAATAGGGATAAAATCTAAAACTAAAGTTTCTAAGTAGGGGTGGAAAGGAAAGATTCAATGTCCAGGAGGTAAACAAAATAGAAAATATGAAAAGGCTTATTATATTAACACCCCATAAATTGTTGAATAAACATCACATACTTAATACATCCAACATTTACCTTTTCACTTAAAAATTATCTTAATACACCCACATACTTTCCCATAATACCCCCCCTCAACCCCACATTCTCAATATACACCTTATATTTTGTACATACACCCCACATTTTCCAACTTGCCTCTCAAACTGTAAACAGTATTGTTCAATGCTTGCAATGAATGCGTCTCATCAAGTAGGTCATGTAGCACACGGATCGCCACCTCCAAAAACCAACTGAGACTAGCCTCCACAACATTAACAAGACCGAGTGATGCATTTGTGTGCATAAATTTTGTGACGACGAGTCCGGCTAGAAGTTGTTGATCTGCTTTCACAAGCTCTGATATGAAACAGGGGAAGAGTATTCTTCTGAAAAGCAACGGCCATCTCTCGTTTTGCACTTCGGCTGCTTGAAACTTGCGGGCTATGTTACCGACCAAATAGCAGATATAAGAGAAGATGTTTCCTTACGAAGAGTTGAAGATGATAGTGCGCAAAAAGTTTTTTTCTCAATCAACATGTTTGTAGTTTCATTGGTTAGGGTTTTGTTCAACAATAGAGGGTAGGAGGGTTTTGATAGTTGAAAAGGTAAATAATACGCTTAAAGTGATTTGGGGTGTATTTAGAAATTTTTATTTTTTTTAAAAACCTAATAAGGTCAAAATTGTTATTGCATAATAGGATAAATAAGCCATTTAATATTAAATTTTAATGTTAGGTGCATTCAACATTTTGTGGGATGCTAATATAAAAAGCCATATGAAACTACAGGTAGATTATTACAACCTGAGGATCCTCTATGAAAATATGAAAATATAGGTAAACAAAATGGATGAGGATTCTCTCCGGATTCTCTTTGTGAAGATATCGAGAATCATTTCATCGTATATCGTACGGTCAATTTTTGTAAAGTACTGTGTGTGTTCAATTTAAATAAAATAATTCAAAATTATTTTTGGCCGCAAAATGACAGATAAATGGATACGATGAAGTGATTTTCAAGATCCTCACAAAGATAATTCGGATAGAATCCTATTCGGTATTTTACGAAATAAAAGAAACCATCTTTTGGTCAAACCTTGGACCTCTAAATACAAGCCCAACAATGGAGTGGGCTACACCGTAGAAAAATGCTTTGTTGGTAATGTGAAGTGATTTTCGCACTCACTCATATGTTTTATTTTGTTCCTTGATTATCTTATTTGTTAAATTCAATAGCTAGGGAAAATACAATAGTGTAAGAGGTAAAAAAAAGCGTGCAGAATTCAGTCTCCGCGATAATTTGTTTAAAATAAGAGTAAAAAGAGGAGTTTTAGAAAGATTTATTCTTCTGGTTAGAGATCAAGTAAAATGCCTTTCACTAGCTTGTTTTTTCAAATGACAAGATAACAAAAGTAAATTCATATAAACTTCGGGGAGAACTGAAACATCTTCCACCAGCTTGTTAAGTGTTCACATTTGTTATCGTTATCCACCTGTCACAGTTAACCATTTCCTGAAGTCCTATACATGGCAAGCGTTTTGGATTCCTCTTGTTAAGAAAAACACAGAAAACTTGGGAGCTCTGATAAGCTCCAAACAAATTTTTTTAGAGCTGCACTGATATTTTTATTTTTTATTTTTGAAATTCAAGTACAATATTCATTTCATAACGGGAACAACGTACAATCAGAGAAAAGGGTGCTAACAGTGGGCCTTAATAAAAACCTTCCCGGGAAACAACCCAAATTAAGAGAAAAAGAGCACCAACAAACTTAATAATTAAAACTATCCTCCAAAATAGGATCAGAAACTATATGAGGAGGGTCCTCAAACCAAGAAACGGGATGCTCCAAAGTTAAACTAAATCTAGCTAACCGATTAGCCATTGTATTGGCATCTCTTCGCACAAATTTAGCTTTCCACAGTTGGAAATATTGCAGGATCCGTCTTGTGCCATCCATCAAATGCCCAAATGGCCCATGATTAGCCGCCAAATTATTTTGAATTGCAGCTATCACCAATAGTGCATCTCCTTCCAATATCACCTGTTCAGTCTGCCATTGGTGAGCAAATAAGGCAGCTTCACGAGCAGCTGTAATCTCCGCAAGCATAGGTGATGCAATACCAGTCAACTTCAAAGCCGTAGCTGCTATAAAATCCCCAGCTGTATTCCTGATGATCACGCCAACGCCTCCCACTGCATCATGTTCATCCCATGTACCATTGAAATTACATTTAATCCATCATTCCTCCGACTTCCTCCATTTCCGCACATTGGCAGCCTTGTTATCTGATTGCACCTCATTCCACTTCTTAAACTCCAACAACCAAGTGTGAGCTTGCAGTTGGATTTCTTATGGTGGTAAAGCCAAGCCCTTCCAAAGCACTGCATTACGAGCATTCCAGATTTTCCAAAGCAAAACAAGCGCAAAATCAAAGCTCTCTCTTGAAAGAGAATAAGCCAAGCGAGCGAACCATTCTTGTAACCCAACCTCTCTGTTCCGCATAGTTTGTAGTCCTAATAGGCTTGAGAACCACGTCCGCCGCTCGAGAGCAATGCAAGAGGGTGTGTTCAATCGTTTCAAGTTCGTTATCACAAAAGAGACAACAATCATCCATAAGTACCTTAAATTGACTCTAGTTGGCAAAACGTTCAAACAACCCCTCCAGATACAAATTTTGACTTTACCTGGTACCTTAGCACGCCACAAAGCCTTCCACAAAAACTTGATATCCGTCGTCACCGTTGAACTAATCGGTACATCACCACAAATTTCATTGCAAGTTCGAGCAACGAAGTATGCACTCTTATTACATAAAATTTCCTTTGGGGTCTTTAATCCAAATCAACTCATCAGGTGGACTAAACAAACTCAAAGGAATGCTCATAATAAGGTTGGCCTCTTCTTCAAAGAACATTTGAGATATCAACTGCGTATTCCATCAAACACAATCCGAGTCCACAATAAGAGATCTCACAGTAAGCTAGGATGTACTCCTACCGGTAAAGGACTGAGCACTTTTGCATAATTATCTCGCGGTAGCCAGTTGTCACCCCAAATTTTAATATTCAACCTGTCACCCACCCACCATTGCGCTCTATGCTGAATCAAAACTCTAGAGGCCGCCATGCTTTTCCAACAATAGGACGAATTTGTCTTCACCGTAGCTTGTAGAAACCCCATTTCAGGAAAATAACGAGCTTTAAAGGCTTGAGCAACAAGAGAGTGGTTGCTGGATAATACGCCAACCTTGCTTAGCAAGCAAAGCTAGTTTGAAAGCGTACAAATCTTTGAAGCCCAAGCCTCCCTCGCTTTTTAGCTTACACATCTTCTGCCAACTCACCCAGTGAATACATCGTTTACCAGCTTCTTTCCCCCACCAAAACTGTGTGACCATTTGATTTAACTTATCACATAATGTCTTCGAAAGCAAGAAAGTTTGCATGGTATATAAAGGGACTGCCTGGGCCACGGTTTTAATTAAAATCTCTTTGCCAGCACTATTTGGAAGGCTCCCACACCATCCATTAAGTTTTTTCTAGAGCCGATCTTTGATATATGCAAACGTAGTCTTCTTGGATTTATCAATGAAAACCGGCAACCTAAGATAACGATCATGGTATTCTACCTTGTTTATACTAAGGCAATCGGCAAGCAATTGAGCATCCATTTCAGTCACATTCGCACTGAACGCCACACAGCTTTTAGAAAGATTAATCGCTTGCCTGATGCCAACCCATAAGATCTCAACAATTCCTTTAGTTCACAACATTCCTGCAAAGTACTTCTGGAAAAAATAAAGCTATCATTTGCAAAGAGGATATGATGTATACTAGGTGCACCATTACAAACCTTGATTCCTTGTATCCGTCCTTGAGCCTCCCACACATCCAATAAGGCCGAAAGACCTTCTGCACAAATCACCAACAAGAACGGAGACAATGGATCCCCTTGCTGAATACCCATTTTAGGTTGTAAGAAGCCCACTAGTTCCTCATTAAGCTTGAACGAATAAGGAACTGAAGTGACACACATCATTATCCGAGTAATCCATTCCTCAGCAAACCCCAATCTTCTCATCATTTGTTCTATGAACATCCATTCGATGCGATCATAGGTTTTACTGATGTCTAATTTCAGCACCATCACACCATTCCAACCACTATTCTTCTTTTTCATAGAGTGAGCAATTTCTGATGCACTAAACAATTATCTGAGATTAATCTTCCAGTAATAAATGCACTTTGGGATGACGAAATGATATCCAGTAAAATAAGCTTCAACCTGTTCATGAGTACTTTGGAACAAATTTTGTATATCACATTACACAAACTGATTTCCTGGAGTTGAGTCATGGGGGTTAGGTCTGCTTTCTTAGGTATAAGAGTTACATGCGTAAAATTAATTTTCCACATCATACTTCCTGATGAAAGAAGATAGTGAACTCCATCACATATATCATGACCAACAATTGCCCAATGTTTCTGATAAAACCCAGGAGTCATTCCATCTGGTCCTGGCACCTTGGTAGGGTGCATTTGAAACAAAGCAAACTTTATTTCTTCATCAGAAAATGGTAACAGAAGATTCTGATTTATCTCAGCCATGACTTTTGGTGCAACCACACCTAGAATTGCAGAAGCATCTACTACACCCGTGGAGTCAAACAATTTTTGAAAATAATTCACTATTACCGAGGCCATACCAGCCTTACTTTCATGCCACTGCCCTGTTTCATCAAACAAACTGTGCAGCCCATTTCGTCATTGTCGTCGAGATGTTTTTTGATGAAAATATCTAGTATTTTGATCTCCAAGACGCAGCCAATTCTCTTAGGACCGTTGACATCAGAATGCCTCTTCTTGTCCTAATAGCGCGTGTAATTGAGTATACAATTCATGCCTTTGAGTAATAATTGTTTTAGTGAACAGCTTACCAAATAAAGCTTGTAGTTTATCTTCTGTTGCCACTATTTCACCAGGAATTGAACGTTCAGTGATTTTCACCCATTTTAAAACATGCACCCTTGTTGCTTTAATCTTCTCCATAACTTGATACATAGGGGATCCAACATAGTTTGTAGACCATCCCTCTTGTATCGCTGTCTCATAACCATCCTGCACTAACCATCCATCTTCATATCGGAAGCTTTTCTTAAACTTTGCTATTTTCTTGACCTCCAACTCCAACAAGATCGGAATATGGTCTGAAGATGTAGGCTTCATATGGACAACTTTGAAACCCAAAAATAAATCAAACCATTTTTGTGTGGCAAACGCTTTATCTAAACGAACCTTAATATTGCCACCCCTCGTCGTTACCCAAGTAAACTTGTTGCCAATAAAGCCTATGTCTTTCAGTTCACTATCCATCAACGCATTTCGAAATCCTTCCCTTTGCCTTTCACTTCGTACATCACCACCTTCCTATTCAACGGCTTGGAGAACTTCATTAAAATCCCCAAAACAACAACATGGTAATGACGAATTTTCCTTGAGACGTCGAAGCAACTCCCATGATTTGTAATGTTCAGATTCAACTGGATAGCCATAAAAGAATGTAAGTCTCCAGTGAAGGGCATCTCCCATTCTACCCACCTCAAAATCAATATGATTCGAAAAATATAAGCGGAATGAAAGCTGGGCTTCCTCTTTCCACATAGCACACAGGCCATCAGACTGACCAGAACTCGGTATAGTAAACACACAATCAAACTGTAACTGTGATTTTAACTTCTCCATATGTTCTCCAAAGCTTTTAGTTTTGCACAGAAAAATCACCACGGGATCTTTAAAGAGATCAAGTATCTTAAGTACTCGAATTGCACGGAGGTTCCCAAGCCCTCGACAATTCGAATTGATACAACTCATTGAAATATGCAGGGCTGAACCTTGTTCGCCTCTGCCATTGTAAAATTCATTAAGCTTGAAGAAGCACGTTTCTTTGTGGCATGGGATCGTTCAACAAAATCCTTTTCCCGATCCATATGTTTCCTTAGTTCAGGGAGAACAAACTTACTGCGATGCATCCTTTTATTTCCTTTATTACGTCCCAAGCGTTGTTCGAAATTTTTTCCGTCCAAATTCCCAATTCCAAAAATGAACGGATCCAGATTGAAAAGATCAGATCCCAACGAAAGTGTAGGTACAACCTAGTGACCATAGCTTTTCTTCCCAACATTCTTAACCTCCTAATTCCCTAAACACCAAACACTTTTACTATTCTGAGGTGGACTATCTTGGTCAATAAAGGCCCATTGCCTTACATTTGACATCAGTAGCTCAGTACCAAACAACAATAAAGATTGACTTGGACTCAATAAAGGCTCTCTAAGTGGTGCCACATATGGCAAGATTGCCATACTATCATCCTCCCCCATAAGTTTTTCATTAAGATCAGGAATAACCTGGTGTGTCTGCCTCCCCTCGACCGCATTCATAACCTGTGTGCTCAATCCCAAACCACTTTCCTCTATACCCCCATTCCATGACTCGTGTATTTCGGAGGTTGCTCTATCCTGATTACCTCCACCAAACTAGTCTTCAGCCCCCACATTTTCCTCCATAATATCATCCATGTCATCCATGATTGGCACTGATATAGCCCAACCACCATCATGTCCTAACCCAAACCGTTTACTAGCAGGCTTTCTGTATTCCTTCCTTAGTCCATCATCTTGAAACCACGTCCCATAAGGTTGAGCATAGTCATCATCTTGTCGTGCGTCATATTTTTCACACTGGTCCTCCACATGATCCATTATGCCACATAAGAAACAAGTGAGTGGCAATTTTTCGTATCGAATATCAACATTCAAAGTTCGACCTTCTAATTGCAATGCCACGTAACGTCTCAGAGGTTTTCAATTATCCAATTAGACCCTAATTTTGAGAATGCTTCCAAACTGTTCCTTCTTTCTACTCTGATCAGTGAGTACATAATCCCTCAAGTGGTTGCCTAGAAACTTCCCCATTTGGCGTGTCATATAACAGAACGGTAATCCCTTCATTGAATCTAAAATTCCTGATGAAACAGCGGAACCCTCATTGGATTGGTCATATTATCTGCCTCCACAATAACCAAAAGGAACTATTTATTAAATAGTCAGGCCCCCCCTCTGAGGATGGTGGTTTGCTCATAAAGAGAGTTGAATCTGAAAGCAAAGCGATCATCTTCGAGATCAAATATCAACACATGCGCCTTAGGGCGCCATAAATTCCTCATCTGTCGCTTAAAGCTTTCCTTGTTGATTGGTTTAGAGGACAAAAATTTGCCCACCAGAAACACCTTGACGATTTCAAAGATCCCACATCTTGTTTGTCAACCACGATGACTTTCAGTTCCTCCTCTGTAATAGCAAACTTCCCTGAGAATTTTGAAACTATTTCTTCCATTGTCATCAGTCCTGTTGTAAGCCAAGACCAACCCCACATGCACACTTTGAGACACCTTATTGAGAATTGCAGGACTCTCTCCCACACCATTAGACAACTGGAGCACACCCAGCCCTCACGCCTGCCTCCTCACCAGAAAAAGCAGTCTGAATCACCGAAAACCAAGCTTTCCCGATATTCTCAGTCGTCGCTCTTCTAGGGTTTGAGAAGAAAACCTAGAGAGCCTTATTGGATTTTATGCCATGTTAGCTGCACTGATATTTGCACTACACAGAAAGAATCTATGTAGTTTTTGAGCTTTCATTCCTTGAAACAGCACCATATGAGTGAAAGCTGACCAAAAAGACCTAAAAGATGACTAAAGCAAAATCAAAGGAGATCATTCATATGGAGTGGACCCAAGAAATGAGGAAGGCAAGATCATCTATCACCATCAAGAGGAGCAAAGAGAATCAAAGGAGATCATTCATATGGATGAGGCCAGGTCCACGGACCACACCCCTTTCTCACTATTATATTTGGCTTGAAAATGAAGTGAGATGAACCTTTTTTTGATTCGTAACAACAAGGGCAAGAAGTGGTAACGTGTATGCAATCTTTAGTGGTCCAAAAACCCAAACAACAAAGGGTGAGACCGATGAGTCCTGACATGTTTGGTGCGATTTAGTCTGGTCTTTACCAGTTGTATATCGGTGGAAACATGAACTAGGTGGTCCGGAAATGTTATTTGTGGATTTAGTAACATGCTGCATAACCCCAACCGATCAATCATTTCCTTCTAGTTAATCCATGTACTTATCTTTCTTTGGTTATACTTTGGTTTTTGGTTTTCAGTTTCATTTTTTAGTTCAAAAGATGACAAGGCGATACATAGGGAAGAATAGAGAGAACAAGGAAGGAGGAAGGGGAGAGATGGATTCGGGACAGAATATTACCTAAATAAAAAGAAAAACTAAAAACAATTCCAAATAGTTTTTACTTTTGAGTTTTTGTTTCATGCATTATTCTTCATTTCACCATTTCTCTCTCCCTCATTCTATTCGAAAACAAAATGTTGCCAAACAAGCCCAAAGATTCTCCCTATTTATATGTTCATTTTCTGTCTAGGGTTGCTAAGAATTCAGCTGAGAAGTAAAGTCCCCTTCTCTGTTATAGGCACCTACAAGGGTAGTTGATGTAGATTCATATATATGAACATGTAGAGTCCCTTCCATTGAAGGATACTCAAATAATAATAATTGATCAACACCTTGTGGTGCTTATTCTGTAACTTTTCTCAATGATTTGAATCATCTATACTTTGATACATCATTCATTGATTATTCTTGCAAAAAATTAGACAAATTTAAAACCATTCAAACATCCAATTGTAGTGAAGCAATAGAAAATAGACAAATACGATTTTTCAAAGGACCACTAATATGATTACCACTTAATCCAACTGTCAAATGGTTTCAGATTTTGATAATTTTTTGTACAGATGATCTTTGAGGGAAGACCTAAGAGATTGATAGTTAGATCGTTGGAATATGATGTGGAGTGAGGTGTGTGACATTTTTGTGTAGAATTATCCATCCCTGTATCATGTCTTTTAAATTAGTACGAATAAGTTACTGATCTAAAAAGGATAAAAAGTAAACTAAATAAATCGATAAAATCAGATCACGGAATAAATAAGTGATTTACTTGAACAACGGATGATTAAGAGATTGTTCAAATGTTCTTGCTTTAGCTATTTTAACCCAAAAAACAACTTGGTGAATAGTCACTAAGCTAAATATTAAACTCTCACTGCTCTCTCTTTAGTAATAAAAATATTCATGGTTTGTTAAAGGGCAATTAACTGGAATGATTATTTTTTTATATTTAGTTGCAAAATTATCACTTTCAATAATGATGATATATTTATTATATATCGATGACACAATGATAAAATAACGATCACACAACACAACGATGACAATATGTAAAAGTTGATAATTTCTGCAACTAAATGTAAAAAACTGACCATTTAGCTAATAGCTCTTTGTTAAAATAGCTAGTGTTATTGGAGATCCAAAGATAAACTGGCCAGCCAATACGGCTTTACTTTTCTATTCACTGCTAAATTAACCTAAAAGGCTCTTGAAGAAGGTTTTTTTTATTTTTGAACAAACGATATTATTTACACTAAGGAAATATTTTCTTCCTATTAACTACATTATCAAACAACATTTTACCCCAAGACTTTGGCATATGATAATTTAGAAAATGGTAGTAAACTGAATGGAAATTACACAAAACTACCTCAATTATGAGTCGAATTACAATCTCATACCTCATGTCTTAAACATTGCAATGTCATACCTCAACTTATGAATTCATTGCAATGTCGGACTTCCGTTAAATTTTCTGTCAATTTGACTATTAAATGATGTCGTGGTAGAAACCGGGCCCATTCCTTTACCAACTGGAATAAGAAATTAATTAATTATTGATAATTATTAAGTTTTATTTAATAATTTAAAATTAAGTTAATTTTAATGAAAAGCTCATAACACTGTTTACTTTAACGAAAAACCACATTTTTACACTAAAAGGTCAATCCTAGTACTATGTATTTTACCTTTTATTTTACACTTATGGTTAAAATTAAAGTTTTCAAAATCATTTTCATTAGTTTCCATAAAATTAATTCATTATTAATTTTAAAAAATCTCTCTCTCTCTCCCCAATTTCCTATCGTCTCCTCCCCTCAGTCCTTCCTATCGTCTCCTCCCCTCACACCTTCCTCCTCCATCACTCCCTCCTCCTCCATCACTCCCTCCTGCTCATACCAGCCCATCCCAAACCGAATCCTACTCTGACTCGCAGCCTCCTTCTTCCCCCCCACTTCTCGACCCTAAACTTTGATCGCCGACGCCCAGCCTCGACAAATTACTCAAGCCAATGCTGACCCTTTGTCACCACTAAACCCAAAGAGGCTCTCATGCGGCAACGGCCCCGATCTCATCTTTATGCTATTCCACCCCAGCGAAGACGCCAAAATGGGAGACATCCACAGACGACTTCTTCGTAATCGCGCCGGTCGAGCTCTCGGAATCTGCCTATTGAATCCACTGCCACCACCAGAACTGGTACCGAGTGAGTCGTCTTTGGATGTGGATTTGGAATTCTGATTTTGCAGGGAAGGAGGCATAAGGGGAGGAGACGATCGGAACTCAAGGGAGAAGATGAAGATAGGCATTTTGGGGAAAAGAGAGAGAGACAGAGAGAGATTTATTTAAGTTAATTTTAATTATTAAAGAAAAATTAATAATTTATTAATAATTAAATAATTTTCAATTACTTTTAATTAATTAAATAAAAATTAATATTTTTTAATTAATTAATTAATTTTTTATTCGAGTTGGTATAGGAGACATCATCATTTAATAGCCAAATTAACAGAAAATTTAACGAATGTATACATTGCAACAAATTAATAAATTGAGGTATGATACATTTGAATGTTTAAAACATGAGGTATGAGATTGTGGTTAGTTCAACCTATAATCGAGATAGTTTTGTGTAATTTATCCTAAATGGGTAAACTAAGGGAAATTTCAATGGATGCACCTGACTATCACATGTATAATTATCAGCACTCTTTGTTTTTGCATAATTATCATCAGGGTGTCTCATCAAATATTTATATTATTCCTCTCAAAAGGTGGCTAGGTCGGTCCACGGGGAGGCTCATGGCCACTATCCGTCATCTAGTGCTTGCCTGAACTTGTCTTTCAGCTCCATACATCGGAAGGACAACTTGCATTCCATCATCAATCTTCAAAACATGATTAGGCAATTTTTCCTTCCCATGACAACTGGTGGCTATTAACATTTGATATTGCTTGTGTCAACACTTGTCTTTCACTTCAATTGTGTGTTGTTTGGGGGGGGGGGGGGGTGCAAAGTAGGGGCGGATCTATAAGGACCACCCAAAAGCTCGGATAAGTGGCTGTGAGGACCTTCGATGACCACCCAAGTCCAGGCCGATAAGGGAGGAGAGGAGCAACTACAACACTCTTTTTGTAAAAGAACAAAAAACTTACGTGTCACTGAGTTGTATCATTTATGCGTCATATTTCTATTCTCGTGACCTGGCACGGAAGATATGAAATTAGAGTGTAGGGTTTAGGATTAGGGTAGGAGGGAAATAAAAACAATGAAGATATTTGGGTATATAGGAGAATTTGTTTTATTTCATACTATGTTGCAGGTATACAGACAACACATATATATAAAATGTTATGTACTTTAAGAGAGTAGAAAAATATTCTGGTAGTCACTGCATTAAGTAAACTCTTCCAAGAATCAAATGAGTGATGTTTCATTCACCATCTCCATCTTTAAATTGCTACCTTCAATGGAACCTGCAAAAATAACATAAATGAGAGTAACTCTATAGCTAATTTTCCCTTAGTCCGGATTGAAATATCCGACAAGTTTTATTGAGTCCCATTGTTAGCATACTATCCTTAGTTTTGTACGTTTTCTTATTTTTCAATAAATATCGGACTTCAACTCAAAAAGATACAACAGAAAAAAAAAAAAATGATTGACCAATCAATTGCACCATCATTATTGATTGAGTGAATTGGAGCCTAAACTTTCTCTTGTGGGGACCATTTCATTTGACTAAGACTTGATATACACCATCACCATTATGTGGATTACAGACTCAAATTGCACCAGACCTTTAACTGCTCACCCTTTCTAATCCATAATGTTTAGGCAAGATCGTAATCATTCAGAGAAAAAGAAGAAAATCTTTACTTTTGATTGATTTAGGAGCAAAAGCATGATAACCATTCATTTAGAAAAAATATTCTTTTCAACAAAGCGATATTCCAAGCTATGCTAATATACGCTAATCTGGAAAGTTTTTCTTCGCCCAATTAGAAAGGACCTAAATTCCTAAGCAAAATATTTAGACATTTGTGGGTCTATGTGGTCCATAATCTCTATCACAGGTAGTTAAACCTAATAATCTTATCTTACAGGAATGGAGTTATGGGCATTGGTATGAGAATGCAGGAGAAAGATTAGTTCTATCTACCTGTACATGGTTGCGATTGAAAGGATGATCTTCCTTGTTGAAATTCCACATTGAAAATGTTCTGTAAACCAGCATCCCAAATTGCCGTAGGTTGGGCTTGCTGCAAGTGGCATATACTATTTTCGATAAAAATATTGCTAAAATTTTACAGGTTCCATATAACTGACACAAGAGTTTAAAAACATTACAGTGAAACAGGATGTGTCAAGAAATGGTTCGGGGGGGATCGAACCAGGAGCGCTTATGGTTCTTCGAAGCGCCAAATCAGTGGAATTTAACCCCATATCCAACCCACAAGATGCCAATTGTTGCATTGGATTCAACTGAAGATACGCAGAATTGGTCATTTCTGATGACATACCAATCGTCTGAAAATTGGCCCCGCATGTAGGAAACATCTGCTGATTTGAAGCGAAATAAGAGTATAAGTAATGGAACTTTGGACAAACAATTCTTCATTAGTTCGCCAAAAGAGTAAAAACATTATTCTCTTAATGAACATTTTTTTTCCTGTTAAGCCATTTCAAGCAAGTTTGCACATCAAATTTTTAAGAACTACAGGGATGGTAATTGGGATATCTATAAAAATCAAGGTTCTAAAAGACGTTGGACGCTAGTTGGGTAACGGGTTAGGACCTAGCGCCTAGGCGGTTAGGCGGGCATTAAGTAGACCAGGCAGATTTAAGTAAATTTATTTATTGTATCAATAAATGCCTATTTATACTTAAAAAAAAAAACACATAATTGTATTGAGATACATACACTGCATAATAAACAGA